>NW_026252418.1:0-116733 GCF_025094135.1 Mucor mucedo | reverse complement strand
TCACAATTCTTCGAGCACTACCAGATAAGACAAGTTTAACAGTTGCTAAAGAACTACTAAACATCTTTTGCTTGTTCTCATGGCCAAGGATTTTGTCTCATGACAATGGATCTGAGTTTATCAATGAGGTTGTTTCTCAATTGGTTCTAATGAGTGGCATTGACAGAAGACTATCGTTACCTTATACGCCACAAGGAAATTCTGTGTGTGAAAGATTTGTGGGAATTGCCAAAACCAGTATTGTAAAATTACTGAACGGAAAATATGATGACTGGGATCTTTATTTAAATCCAGTACAACTAGCAATGAACATTAAGTATTCTAAATTACATAAGTCTAGACTATACGCTGTTGTATTTGGCAGACAGCCTAACGACTTTAAAGATTACTCTAATGAGACACCCTCTCTATCACTAGAAACAGCGGACACTAAAATAATTAATGACAGACTTAAATTTGCACAAGAAGTGTGTTATACCCCAAATTGCTGCACTTATTAAAGACACGCAAACAAAAGATCATGAGCGCTTTGCGAAAACTCATAAAGTACTTACAGATATGTATCCCATTGGTAGAAAGTGCATGATCATCAATGTTCATCGCAGCTCTAAAGTACAAGAAAGATATTCCGGACCTTTTACTATTACAGGAAACACAAAGAATAAATCTCACATCTTAGCATACCAAGTAGAAAATTTATTATCTAGAGACGTACTTACGCAGCAAGTTAAATTACTACCTGAAGAGAAAGCTTCATAAAATAATACCGCTGACGGACATTATGAAATACAAGCAATCATAGCACATAAGGTGAACCTAATAATTATTCATATCTTGTTCACTGGTTAGGCTATAACGACCCTATATATCATACTTGGCAAAAAGTGAAGACTTTGATTCCAAATTACATATCGAATTATATTGGGCTAGACGTAATGCTGGAAGTAACACAAACAGCTCCCTACAACAGTAAATAATACTATACGTAAAAAGGCTAATCGTGATAAACATAGTAATAAGAGCTCTCGTATTATTACTAGATCACAGAGATTGCTTGAATCACAAAGCAACTCTAAGTAAACAAGTATAGCCTTTTTCCCCAAAGATACTTTTTTGCCTATAAGGTTTTTTTATTTTGGTTTTTTACTGGCACATATATTTACTACGATCAATTATTACACAAGTACATTTTATATACATATACATACACAGACACAGACACATTCTACGGGTTGGGTTTTACAAACACTATTTACGTGTAAATACCTTTTCTTTAAAAGCTTATCAAAGTGTGGTTGGGGGTAATGTCGTGATCGAGGCTATATACTTAATATATGACTCTATCTACACTTCTTAAATCTTCCATTTGATAATCCTAAATATAATTCTTATTGGTACTTTATATTAAATACTGATCATTTACTTTATGTACAGGCTTGATCTCATATCATCCTTCATACAAGTATAAGGCATACATTTAAATAATAACATAATATGAAAACATATGAAGGTTACATCAGCCACGTTGAGGTGCCACAGCTATCTTTAATAAGAACTACATTTTCCCCTGAATGTTGTGCTACAAGACATACACAGTTTAAGAATGAATGTTATTGTTATTGTTATTGACATCTCATTATGGCCTTTCTATATGGGATCATTACATCCGAGTATTATCTGGATAAATCTACCCACGACCGTCATCAGCCCATCTGTGATCAATGTCTGAAATAATGTGTATATAAAGACCCCCTTTTATTTGTTTAATAAAGTTTAGTTTATTTTTGCAGTTTGATAATTTCACTTTGTTAAATTTTACATTTTTTCTTAATTCGCTATTATCACTCTCGAATTTCTCAATGATTGCGGATGAATGGCAATGCACGGACAATGCGTTCATTATGCTTCTTTTCTGCAAGTTTTGTTTTTTCCTCTATACTAATATCATTGTATTGAGGGTCGGAGATGGTTGAGGGGTTAGTTGGATCGTATTTTTCTATATTTGATACTTTTGATTTCAGGAGCGTGGCTATAAGTTCTTGTTTGTAATTGACATGTACTAATAGCGCTACTACATTTCTGGCTGGGTAGTGGATGTCCAAGATACGGCCATTAATGATTCCTAATTTTTTTAAATTGCTGCGCTGTTGCTTTCGGCTAATTCTTGATTTTGCTGGATAATACACATATGTGTATCCTTGGTTGTCGTTGGTAGGGGCAGTAAATGCTCTAATGGCACCTGCAATGTTAATATTTTTTTTGGGTTTAGTAGTATTGTTTTTTAAGTTTTTTATGTTATTATTATTATTTTTTGTTTTTTCTTTAGTGTTTGTGTTACGAATTTTATCCTGCATAGTTGAGTTG
The DNA here is from genome assembly GCF_025094135.1 of Mucor mucedo. NCBI lineage: Eukaryota > Fungi > Mucoromycota > Mucoromycetes > Mucorales > Mucoraceae > Mucor > Mucor mucedo. The sequence goes on along the minus strand of NW_026252418.1, from coordinate 114,369 downwards.
TATGCATGTGCATATTTGGATGCTGATGATCCCTGGTTGTTGGAGAGAGGGGGGAATTCCTCCGTATCTTCTTCCATTCTCGCATCATATTCCCCTTTTTGGTGTTGTTGTTGTTGTTGTTGTTGTTGTTGCAGATCCTTTAGCATTTTATTTTTTGATAGCGCTAAATTTTTTTTTTGGAGTTGTACGTTTCTCTCGTTAGACGACTGCATTTGGAGCTTCATTTGGGCGTTCTCCTTTTTAAGTTCCTCCACTTGTTGTTGGAGAGCTTTCACCGTTTCCAGTATAGTTGTCAAGGTGCTGTCGTTGATGTTGTTATTTTTGCTGTTTTTTGTTGGCGTTGACTTGCTGCGTGTCATTTCAAGTTATCGTCGCTTTCTACTCTAGTGCGTTTATTTTGTTGCGAAGTCTTTTTGGTGGTTGTTGTTATTGGTGCTTCAGGTGTGGGGTAAGGTACATCTATGGGGATTGCTCCCGATGCTTTCGCTTGAGTGATTTCATGCTGCATAGATGAAATTGATATTTTTTGTTGACATGCTGTGCATGAGAACAATGGGTGGGGGTTGCTGGCATTAGTGTTACCAATGTAAATAATTGTACCTTTGTTGATACATTTTGGACACGTAATTGAGCTTTTGTATGTTTCAAAGTTTGCTAATGTTACCCGATCAGCTGGGGGGAGGGTATCCATAACAGAAGCGTTCTTCTATTTAGGAGGTGCCATTGTTGGTTTGATTATTTTTTTTTTTTTTTTTGGGTTGGTTTTTTCTGTTTGTTGAGGGTGGGAATGAATCTTCCAAAAGCAATTTAGAATTCCAGGAGGAATGAAAATAGATTTTTGGTTAATTAAAATATGTGGGCGTTTCGATAGGATAGTTTTTGATTGCTGTAGGTAGGTAGATTAACAATTGTGAGGAATGTGGCTTGGCTTGCAGGAAAAAAGTGCATAAAAGGGCTGATTTTTTTGCGCGCAACCTTACTCGGTATATCAGTCTTGTAATAGGTTTAATAGGGTTAAGATTCAACTCTCAGTGGTTAATCAGTTAATAAGTAGATATATACTTAAGATATATAAAATAGAAGATAATGTTTATTTGATACAAAGCTAGGAGCTATTTATACTAGTTTGGGGGATATATAGAATGTGATAATAATGTGATAATATGATGTTGATATGTATGGTGATAATATAATAAAAGTATGGTGATAGATATAAAGATTGATTGTGATAAATATAAGTAATCAGGTTATTGAATGTAGAAGTAGTGTTGTGATATTTATAATAAAGTGGTGTTACTTCTTTGGCCGTTTTCTATTGGCATTGGTTATCTTGGGTACAAACTTCCTTTTTAGAAGTTTAGCTTTCTTTAATCGTAATTCGATCTCCAGCGGCATTTCAACGTCCATGGTAGAGTCCGGGTCGGGTTCAAGAGTCCGGGTCGGAATGTGGCTTAGAGAAGCATCAGAACCATCGACAATTATGGGCTTGACATTACCCCCTTTTAAACCTTGTGTTCGACTCTGAACACTGGCAGATGTAGACGAGACAGCATTAGAAACAATAGGCGAGGGAGGTAAACTAGGAACTTTTGGAACAACTGCAATAGCGAGTTTGGGAGATTCAGGCAACATGAGTGTGTCTTCCTGCGGAATGGCGGTTGACGATGTTGGAATAACAGAATCAGAAACAAGAGGAACAGAATCAGGAACAGAATCAGGGACAGAAGGAACAGAAGAAACAGAAGAAACAGAAGGAACAGAAGGAACAGAAGAAACAGAAGGAACAGAAGGGACAGAATTAGAGACAGGAGGAACAGTGATATCATGAGCAAAAGTTTGTACAAAGTCAGGTTGTAGAGGATCAATATGGTCACCTTTAAGAGGTTCAGTAGTGTTATCCAAGTCTTTCATGATAGTATTGTATTCACGACGAGCAGAAGTGGGATCATACCAAGGTTCTTCAGGGCGATCACCGCGTGCAATACGTAACCTATCAACATGAACAAGTGACTTTAACGGTTCACCAGCAAGGGTTTGTAGTTTATACGTACCAAAATCTGGAAAAACTTCTACTACAATAAAAGGACCTTTAAATTTGGGCTCTAAACCATAACGACCTTCATGTGTGAGCATAACCATATCACCAGGTTCAAAAGTGACCTTCTTAATAGCAGCATCCCAACGAATCTTGTCTTTTTCAGCCATAGCCTTTAACCGAAATTCAGCAGCAGCACGGTGTTGACCTAAATCAGCGAGTTCACGAGAGGTAATATCTGCAACAGTACGAGGATCAGCAAAAGTTGCATTATCAATGTAGGGATGTAACACATCACCAGGTAGACGGGGCTCACGACCATATGTCAAGTAGAACGGGCTAAATCCAGTAGTGGTATGTAAACGTATGCGACATGCCCAGAGAGCAGCATGAACAAAATCGTCCCAGCGATGAAGAGCACCATTTGTATACTTTCGCAACATTTGTTTAATTACACCGTTAAATCTTTCAGCTTTTGCATTAGTACGGGGATGATATGCAGATGTCAACTTGAATTTAGATCCAATCCGTTTAATATACTCTTGTACAAGACCACTTGTAAAATTAGCGCCTCTGTCTGTACAGATCTCCGACATTACACCAAAATTCATGACAATTTCTTCATAAATAAAATCAGCTACAACTTCTTTAGAAGCCACAGGAACAGCTCGAGCAACACACCAATTTGTGGCGTAATCCACACCAACCAAAAGCCAACGATTACCTTTCAAAGTTGTAGGTAAATCTAAAAAATCCAGATGCCAACGGTCAAACGCAGTAGGTACTTTCAGAGGGTGCATTTCATCATGATGAGCAAGACCTTTACGACTGTTTACTTGACAAGAGGGGCAAACACTGATCCATTGTTGAATGTCCAAGCGCATAGATGGCCACCAAAAGCGGGGAATCAACATTTTTAACAAAGTCTTGTAACCAGCATGACCAAAAGAATCATGATATCGAGCAACAGTATCGGCACGTTGGGCAAAAGGTAAAAAAGGAACAAGTTTTATACCAGTCTTTGCATCTACAGCAATCTTACGATATACTTGATTAGCAGTAACATGAAAATACTTCTCTTCTTTATCAAGTATGGCTTTTACTTCCGCAGATTTTACCTTTTCACGTGTTTCCGGGATTAATAGCATGGGCCAATCACTTCGAAGTTTAGCAGGTAGTTGGGTCCAAGTAACGTATAGATAATCAGGTTCCATTGGTTTAACAGCATCGGTAGATTCGAAATTCATGCGGGACAAAATATCAGGAACGGTATTTTCTTTGCCGGGTTTATACAAAATTACAGGTGAGTACAATTCCAATTCATTGATCCATCTTACTAATCGATTCGGTGGATTTTCTTTAGATCGAAAATACTGTAAGGGCAAATGATCAGAGTAAACAGTGTAACCTTTGGGACAGCCTTCAACATAACAACGCCAGGTACGTAACGCATGTAAGATGCCTAATAATTCTTTTTCTTGAGCAGGAAGTTTGGATTCGGAATCAGCAAATTTCTTAGATTCAAAACAAAGTGGATGCCAGGGCAAATTGGGGTCATCATCAGGTTGAAGTAAGGTTGCGCCACAACCACGATCGGAAGCGTCGACTTCAATACGGAAAGGCTTATCCATGCGTACAACTTGTAACACAGGACTGGAAGACAATAGTTGCTTTAACCTATCAAAACTGATTTGACAATCGTTATTCCATACTATCGGTCGTGTTTTAATACCTGTACCTCGGGTGAGGTCTGTTAAAGGAGCAGCAATAGAGGCAAAGTTCTTGATAAATCTTTTGTAGAATTGAGCAAAACCAATAAACTGACGTACTTCTTGCACATTTTTCATTCTTGGCCATTGTTGTACCACCTGTACTTTTTCAGGGCTTGGGGATATGCCAGTCTCTGTAATTCTAAAACCGACAAAATTTAATTCCTTTTTACAAAACTCACATTTTTTCAAGTTGGCTATGAGTTTTTCTTTTCTTAACACATCCAGAATCTGGCGAACATGAATCTTGTGTTCTTCTAATGTCTTGCTATAAATCAGAATGTCATCGAGATAAACAATGGTAGTCTTGTCAATGTAATCACCAAGAATTCTATTCATCAACGTTTGAAAAACCGGGGGAGCATTACACAAACCAAAAGGTAAAACGAGCCATGAGAATTGTCCATAACGAGTATTAAAAGCAGTTTTAGGAACATCTTCAGGAGCAATACGAATTTGATGGTAACCACTACGTAAATCTAAACTGGTAAAATAACGCGCGCCACTCAACTTGTCTAAGCATTCGTCAATACGTGGTAAGCTTGAACTGTTACGAACCGTGTATTTGTTTACTGATCTATAATCGACACACATGCGAAGTGAACCAGGCTTATTGGATCCAGGATCAGGCTTCTTTCTAACAAACAATACACCAGCACCCCAAGGAGAAGAGCTAGGTTTGATTAGTCCTAATTTCAGAAGTTCGGTCAATTGTTTTTGTAATTCTTCAAGTTCGAGTGGACTCATTTTGTAAGGAGGACGAGAGACAGGTCGAGCATCACCAGTATCAATCAAATGATGAATACCACGATCAGGTGGAAGGCCAGGTAGAGTGTCTTTGAAAACATCAGTAAATTCTTTGACTAAATCATTCCAATAGGTGGTTTTATCGAGGGAATATGCAGTATCTGGGTGAACGGGTTTGATAACAAAAAGGAAGCTTTCACCGCCTTTTTTAATAATACGATCTGCTTGTTTGTGAGTGATGAGATAATTTAAATTAGGAAGAGAGGTAGGTGAGTAACGTTTTATGTTTGTAGAAGGTGTTAATTTGACACGTCCATTATTTAAATACCAGGTATCTGTGTTCCAATCAGGCAAAGGTCTGGTCTGCTTTAACCAAGAACGACCAAGGATCAAATCAAATTTAGTAGTGAATACAAAGGCTGTGATCTTGTCTTGAACACCATTTAAATTGAGAATCATTTCTACCTTGTGCTTGATTTGGGATACCATACCACCAGCAGTTTCAACATGACGATCAGTAACGGGGATAAGACGATGATTATCAAGGGATTTGATAACATGAGGAGAGACATAGTTTTCACTAGCGCCGGAATCAATGAGAACTTGTAAAACTTGACCATTGTACATAACAGGATAGAGTGGAAGAGTAGTAGCCATAGCATTTAAATCGGAAAGATGTTGTAAATCATCAATAAAAGATTTGGGATATATAATGGGTAGCGTTTCAATCACCACGTGTGGAGGAGTGTTGGTAGAGTCGACATTAGCTGTATTATTGTTGTATTTAGTTGGCATTAATGTAGGATAAAATGTGGAATCAGTGGAATAAAGGTCAAAATCAATCAAGTTTTTATTTTCAGGAAAATTGTTATTGTTATCAATGTCAAGTAGGTGAACTTCCTGGTCTTCAACTACATTGACTGAAAATCCCGCTTGGAGTGTTGATCATCCAACTTCTTGATATCAGACAAACGAGTGCGACAGTTTCTTTTGATGTGACCAGACTTGTGACAATAATAACACGAAGTGTTACTATTAGAGTTGTTGTTACCATTGCGAGAATTGTAATTTCCATTGTTGCGACCATAATTGTTTCCATTATTTCGAGAGTAATTACCATTGTTACCACGAGAAAAGTTGTTATTGTTGTTACGTGAATAACCATTGTTATTTCCACGTCCGTAACTATCATTTCGAACATAGTTAATTTCTTCGGCAACATCCAAATCCATAGGGTCATCAATCCTAGTTTTTACGTGGGATGAGCGGGGAATATACGGATAATTTTCTTCTTGCTGAGCACTGTCAAAAGCGAGAGCAGCTTGAATGGCTTGTTTCAACGTATCAGCATCATATTGACGAATATGGGATCTCATCATTTTGCTTGTTAATCCTCTAATAAACTTGTCGCATCCTTCTTCATCAGTCATAGTAGGAATAGCCAATTTAATGTCCATGAATTCATTAATGTAGGTGACCAAATCACCTGTCTGTTTTAAAGAAGCAAGTTTGTCACGCGCAATTCTTGTTGAGTTGTCAGGTCTGAAAAATTCAATAATTAATCTTTTCAGTTCTAGCCAAGTAGTAGGGGCTTCATCAGTTAGTTCAATTGTTCTAAACCAAGCGTCAGCACGATCACGCAATAAAGTAGTAGCATATAAACAGCTACGTTCAGGGGTCCAGGAGTTAAAAGTGGTAAATCTCTCAATGGATCTTACCCAGCCATCAATCAAAAGAGCATCACGAGTACCATCGTACACCTCAGGTTCTTTGATTCTTGTTTGTTTGCTATCAGTCATAGCAGTAGTGAACCTCTTGATCAGTTCAGCCATATCAGCATTGTAGTCATTGTTGTTTGAATTATTGTTAGTCATTTAGGACTCTGGTGCTACCAAATATCAGTCTTGTAATAGGTTTAATAGGGTTAAGATTCAACTCTCAGTGGTTAATCAGTTAATAAGTAGATATATACTTAAGATATATAAAATAGAAGATAATGTTTATTTGATACAAAGCTAGGAGCTATTTATACTAGTTTGGGGGATATATAGAATGTGATAATAATGTGATAATATGATGTTGATATGTATGGTGATAATATAATAAAAGTATGGTGATAGATATAAAGATTGATTGTGATAATTATAAGTAATCAGGTTATTGAATGTAGAAGTAGTGTTGTGATATTTATAATAAAGTGGTGTTACTTCTTTGGCCGTTTTCTATTGGCATTGGTTATCTTGGGTACAAACTTCCTTTTTAGAAGTTTAGCTTTCTTTAATCGTAATTCGATCTCCAGCGGCATTTCAACGTCCATGGTAGAGTCCGGGTCGGGTTCAAGAGTCCGGGTCGGAATGTGGCTTAGAGAAGCATCAGAACCATCGACAATTATGGGCTTGACAGGTATTAACCTCGCGCGGTTGGTTAAGTGGTATAATCTTCGCCTGCCACGCGAAGGGCCGGGGTTCGATTCCCCGACCGCGCATTTACCTTTTGATTAAAAGAGTTTTTTTTTTGGCAACCGTCGTGACTGCTGTCGTACTATCTTTTGTACTACTTTAAATAATGTAAGGGCCCTCAGAAGCAACAAAATTATTTTTTTAAAGATCCCGATTTAGGACTTTATTATTATTTTTTTTTTTATTTTTTTTTGTTGATACAATGTGAGTAGTAGTGATTGGTTTAGATTTAGTTTTGACAGTAAGGTAGAAGGAGAATAATATACGTTTGTAGTTTATTATTCAGTTCTAAGTGAGCACCACGTTGTTTTATATAAATATATAATAAATATATATGGTAACGATCCAGTTAAGTAAAATAAAATAAAAGGTCTTGATAGACAGATACAGAGAAAAAGAGACTAAGGGCCCTCACGAGCAACAAAATTATTTTTTTAAAGATCCCGATTAAGGACTTTATTATTATTATTTTTTTTTTTTTTTTTTTTTTTTGTGAAAGGTTACTTCAGACTTCCAAAAGAAAGCTTTTTCCAAAATCCATGACGTTGCTTTTTAATGACCCTTTTTGAACGATTAAAATATAAAGTTCACTCAAAATGCTAACCTATCTGTTATTATTTTTCAAGGACTCTATTGTTTCGATATACTTTTTATTTCTAGAGAAAACAAAATGAACCTATCTCAAATTGTTACAGTAGTTGCTGAATCGCAATAAATTTTATTTGGACTTGATGATGATATAAATATGATTATGGAATCAGACATTTCTACACTTTACCGACAACAAAGTCTCCACTACAGTTTTATTGCATTCCCGATGTTGCCTGTTCCATCAGATCGTGAAACTCCCAGTGTTGAAGAGGTGCACTACCAGTAGAATTAGCATCGTCTCGTCTGGTTCTGAACGTGTCACAGAGGCGAATCCACTTGTTCTTCATCGCTGCAAAGTCCCTTCTACCGTTGATAGCGTCACTGGCATTAAAAGCATCTTCCGTTGCCTTGTTCAAATTCAGCTTTGCTTGAGGTGAGCGAATAACACCCACGTTTACAACGTAATCGGAAAACAACTCGATCAAAACTGTGGTGACCTAGCAAGGCTATAGCCATATTAGAGCTAACAAAGGTTTATCCATGCTGATACCATTTGTGATATAAGCTTAACAATAAATGTCATAGTAAGAACTATAAGGATATTACATCACAAGTCTAATTTAGTACGTCTGAGAAATACTTAAAATTTAGTTTAAAGCAAAGAGAGTTAAGAAAACTTAACATTTATTAGAACAAGACTAAATTAGTGACTATGTAATAATCGTATACATTTTTGGTTAATCAATGATAACTTCAAGATAGCACTAGAGATATGAACACAGCAGACAGTCTTTTATATATATACTCGTACATTTCATTTATTAATAAAGGACAATCTTATAAACAGTCTCAAACTACTCCTATAGTCTTTTTATAATTTTACTTTACCTTAAAACACAACAAAAACGTTGGCGCTTGCTGAATCCCATATGACGATGGTAGTGTACTTTTGGAAAGGCATTTGGTTAAATAACATTGGATAGTTAAGAATTGGTAAAGAAAAATGAAGAGGATCACAAACACAACTCTTTTATCAAAAAAAAAAAAAACAAAAACATTGGTGAGTTCAGTAGCCCAATTTGGCTGATTTTTCATCTGATAGAAGGATTCTGGGGTCGTTGGATTTTAATCCTTTATTGGGATATTTCGAAAATTTTGGCACTGGAGAAAATTCGATGTTATCGTTAATCGCCTATATATATCCATTTAATTTTTTATTCATCTATTTGGCAAAATTGTAACCTTTCACAAAAAAAAAATAAAAAAATAAAAATAATAATAAAGTTCTAAATCGGGATCTTTAAAAAAATAATTTTGTTGCTTCTGAGGGCCCTTGCATTATTTAAAGTAGTACAAAAGATAGTACGACAATATCCCCTCCTTAAAATTTCGTTAGTCTCTAACAAAGTAAATAAGAAAAATTAGAATAAAAAAAATATTGAAATATAAGATAAAATAATATAAGTATAGAGACAAAGTATGTTGTGTATTGTAACGTAGTTGAGAAGTTGTTATTTGGATAAAAATGTTGGTTAAGTTAAGCTCTGGCAATGCGAGGAATATACCAGCTAGAAGATATATTGTTGTTGATATTGGCTTGATTAATTGAAATTGGTTTAAGTCGATCGGTATGAACCCAGGAATTGTATAGTTTTCCTTCAATTTCTTTGATTTGATATACATTAAAGTCGGTGTTGATGTTGATGATTTGATATGGGCCCATCCAATTGTATTCAAGGCCACGTTTGGATTTGTTTCGGAGTAGTACATAATCATTGATTTGAAATACCTGAGTCTCTTTTCCTTTTATTAACTTATCCCATTTTCTTTATCTTTAATACCCTGATTTCTCATATTTTCCTCCGCTAAAAATCTAACTTCTCTTAAGTGACGGACTCTAGTCAATGCGTCTTCAGTTATCAAGTTAGCATCGTATTCGGTGAATTCGTTCATGTATGGTTTATTAAAATCACCAGGAATTCGTGAATGAGTACCATAGACTAAGAAAAAAGGACTATAGCCGGTAGTTGTGTGTTTTCGAATACGGCATGCAAATGTTGTCGTATCAATATAGTCGTCCCAGCTGTGGACATTGCCGTTGACATATTTTTTGAGCATACTTTTGATAATGTGGTTGACTCGTTCGCATTTGGAATTACTGCGGGGGTGATAAGCGCTAGTGAAGATATGCTTGGATCGGATCTTGTTTATATATTGTTTCAAAACTTTGGATAAAAAGTTTTGTCCACGATCGGTAAAAATTTTGACGGGGTATCCAAATTTCAAAACTATTTCTTCATAAATGAATTTGACAATTTCGTCGCCGGTAGCATTGTTCAAAGCTCGTGGAATAGGCCAATTTGTAGCATAATCAACAGCGACCAAAATCCATCTACTACCATTTTTTGTGGTTGGTAATTCACCAATAAAATCTAAATGCCATCTGGAAAAAGCAGGAGGTATATCCAATGGTTTCATAGGAGAATGGTGAATATTCTTTTCGGCACGCTGTGACATTTGACATTGCTGACAACTTTTTAACCAGTTTGTTATATCATCATGCTTATTAGGCCACCATACGCGACTTTTCATTTGTTGATACACCGCGTGCTGGCTTAAATGTCCAAAGGTGCTGTGAAAATTGTCAACAGTATCTGCATGTTGACTAAAAGGAATAAATTTGACTTCAGTGGGTTCTTTGGAATTTGGAGCTTTGATCAATCTGTAAATATGATGATTGCGAGCAACAAATTTGTCTTTTTTTTTGACGTAATTCGGCTTTTAGTAAATCCGGCCAGTCTTGTTCGTCACGAAAGTAAATCAGTGGCCAATCCTGAATAGGATCTGCATTGAGACTAGTAATAGGCTTACTAAAAATTTTGCTTGCGTTGTTAGTGTTGACAGTTATGTTATAAAAATATTTAGGTTCCAATGATTCAAGAGCAGGAGTACAGTCAGGGCCATCCCTTCGAGATAGTAGATCCGGAATGAGATTGTCTTTTCCTGCTTTATATTGTATATCAGGATTATATAATTCGATTTCCGACATCCAACGGATTAGACGAGGTACTGGCTTCTTTTGGTCACGAAAATATTTTAACGGTAAATGATCTGTAAAGACTTGATATTTTTTACCATCGATGAAACATCTCCATTCCCTTAGTGCAATCAAAATGGCTAGCAGCTCACCTTCTTGCGCGGGTAATGTTCTCTCTTCTTTTGACAAGCGTTTAGATTGAAATGCTAACGGTTTCCAGTTGTTCTGATCATCAGGTTGAAGTAATACAGCACCTACAGAATAATCAGAACTATCACATTCAATTCTAAATGGTTTCTCCATATTAACAGTATTAAGAACAGGGGCAGAACATAATTTATACTTCAACAAATCAAAAGCCTTTTGAAATTCAGGCGTCCAAATAATGGATCGTGTTTTATATCCAGTGCCGGCAGTTAAATCAGTTATGACGGAGGCAATACCTGCAAAATCTGGTATAAATTGGCGAAAATGTTGGGCTAAACCTAAGAATTGCCGAACTTGTTGGACATTTGTTGGAACAGGCCATTGGCGAGTAGCATCAGTTTTGTGTTTGGAAGGTAGAATACCATGTTTAGATATTTGAAAACCTAAAAGTGTAAGTTCTTGGATATTAAAATGGGATTTTTCGATGTTAATAATAAATTTGGCATCATTTAAAGTTTTGAGAATTAAATTAACATGTTCTTTATGTTCCTGTTCGGTTTTGCTGTAAATTAAAATATCGTCTAGATATACGAGACAGAATTTGTCGATATACTCCTTAAGCGTAGCGTTAATGATACCTTGAAAATATGCACCTGAATTTTTAAAACCAAAAGGTGTCACAAGAAAACGATGCTGTCCATATCGGTGAGAGATTACGCATTTGGCAGAATCAGATTCAGAAAGTCTCGTTTGGTTGAAGGCGCCAGTTAAATCAATTTGACTGTAGTATCGCGAACCATGCAGTTGATCTAAACATTCATCGATTCGAGGGATAGGAGTTCGTTGAGATATACTAATCTTGTTTAAGTACCTAAAATCACAACACATTCGAAGTTTACCTGATGTTTTATGGCGAATAAATAAAATTGGGAAACCATATGGTGTAGTGGTAGGGACAATTAGACCCTTCTTTTCTAAATCGGCTAGTATTCTTTGTGGTTCAGCTAATTCGATTGGACTCATTTGATATGGGTGGTGATAAATAGGTGCAGCATCGGGTGGGTTAGTTTGAATAATATCACGGGTGAATCGATGTGGTGGAAGTTCGGTAATGTCGCCTTTGAAAGCAAATGGATATAATTTTGCAAATTCAGCTTTCCATAGTTTATCCGTTCCTAAATCAATAGATGCATTGTCACTTGGAGTCATTAACATGCTATTACCCGTCTCATCATGCATAAAATATAACATGTGACATTCTTCGATTTCATTCTTCTTAAGTAATCTAGAAACTTGATTCGCAGACAGTAGATAATCTATCGATGTGGCTGTATCGGTGACTGCAAGTATGTCGTGCTTGATTGGGACAAATAATTGTTGAGAAATAGCAATATTATCATCAGTTGTTTGGTTAGCAGTTAAAATAGTGGTGTGAAGGTTATGTTTAAATTTAATAGGGTACAATGTAACATCGTTATCCGATTGAGAACTTTTTAGTATCCACGTATCGTCAAACCAATCAGGCTTAGGGTTTCTGTTCTTTAACCAATTGCGACCCAAAATAATATCGAATTTAGATTCAAAAATGAACGCAGATATTTGTTCAGAATGGCCATACGTATCACCTAGATGCATTTGGAATAGAATCTTTTTGTTAATGTTAGATTGATTACCATCCGCCGTTTCAACTGCTTCATTGGTAACTGGAGTTATTTCAAGTGCATGAGAAAGACGTTTTGGATGAGCATAACATGTGCTTGCACCACTATCAATAAGTACTGTAAAATGTGATCCTCCAACCATAGCTTGGTACAACGGTAACGTTGGTGATGCGTTCTGAAGATTATTGAGAAATGAGATATCGCATTCGGGAAAATCCATAGCAGAACATACGGATAAAGAAGACAAATAGCTAGATGGATCTTGACTACCAGAAGGTGTCAGATCAATTAAATCTTTATTATTGTGCAATGGGTGATATTGATCCAAAATAGCGTTAAAGGATTGATTAGAGTTAGTATTGTTATGATTATTGCGAAAACTATATGAAGTACGAGCATTAATATTATTTTCATTGTTACGATAATTATATCCAGTGGTACCGTAGTTATTATTGTAACTAGTACGACCATTATTATGTCTAGTATTGGAACTTTGATAACAATCACGGGCAAAATGACCTGTCTTATCACAGACAAAACAACGTGGTCGGTTGTTGGCATTATTACGAGAATTATTGCGCTGATGATACGAATTATTAGATCCTGGTTGTTGGCGATGTAATGCATTTAATAGTTCCGTATTTTGTTGTTGCAATTGTTGAATCATATTTATACTGGTGTCCATAGGATCATCAATGTATGTTGCAGAAGTGGAGATAGCCTTGGTAGTTTGACCATACATTGTAGCGGATTCGAAAGCAGTCGCGCATTGGTAAGCTGCTTCAAGATCAACTGGATCTTGCATCAAAACATGCGCACGAGCACGGTGTCATGATCCTGTTACATTTTATGCCCCAAATATGCAATATGAGTAACCAGCTTTCAGACTCAATATTCATCATTGATCTGTCAGCTCTTTAAATCCTTTGTCATGATCCACATAAGCTATGACTAACTTTTGTCATTGCTTATTCTTTTATTTAATTTCTTGTTTTCCTTTCTCTATAAATATAGCTGATAAATTTCACTTCTCCCAGTTTTCTTTATCAGATATATTTCATAATCATCTTCTCTTTTCTTTTTCCTATTCTTAAATAAATAACCTACTCTTCAAGAAGCTATTCATTCTCTGTCCTGTCCTGCCTGTCTCGTTCCTCCCTCGTTCCTGACATTATATCTGATCAAAATAATTTATTTTGAATACCTTCTTGCCTTGTTCTCTTCTGGTTACTTATCCCCTCAAGAATTTCGTGAAACCTCACTTCCACTCCCAGCTAAAAAACTTTAATCGTTGTAAACCTTTGTAATCATGACCAATCTTACTGACGAACAGATTCAAGCTCTAGATAATATGATCCAACGCCAAAATGAGATTTTGGAAATCAATCGTACTCTCGAACAGCGCCTTGTTTCTATGGATCAACAATATCGCCAACAACTTACCGAACTTGATACGAAAATTTACGAATATATTGCTACAAATGTAGTATTAAAGTCCGATCACCCACAGCCTCAAACTCAAACCAATAACGTACCTTTACGCCTTAAACCACCTACGCCATTCAGTGGAAAGTCCAGCTACTGTGATTCCTTTTTCATTTCTCTCTCACTTATTTTTGCTGGAGATGAAATTCGTTTCGACACCGACCGTAAAAAGATCCTTTACGCAATCAACTGTTTGACAGGTCATGCATTCAGTTTTATGGAGCCTTACTTAAAGGATATCGACAACGTTGACGCCCCGCACGAAATATTAACTAATTATGCCCATTTTAAACATGTCATGCGTTCCACCTTTGGTGATATTAACCCTATCGTAAATGCAGAGTCTGATCTTCGCGCCTTGAAGCAAACTGGAGCCGCCGCCATTTACGCAACGGAATTTAGACGTATATCAATGCAACTCAGCTGGAACAACGAGGCCTTGATCTCACAATACCTACTCAATCTAAAAGACAATATCAAGGACGAGTTAGCCCGTAGAGAGCCCATCACCGACCTAAACACCTTGCTTAATGCATCTATTGATATTGACAACCGTTTATTCCAACGCCAGAAACAAAAAAATTATGAAAACAACAATAGATCCAGCAACTATAACAACAAATCAACTACCAGCTACTCTCGCCCTGACTCCAATGTAACCTCAACATCTACCCCAATGGAAATCAGTAATATCAACGAAACTAGACCTGGTAAGTATCGTCCCTTGACGCAAGCTGAGAAAGACCGCCGTGTGAAATACAAACTTTGTATGTATTGTGGTGGTGATGACCACTTCACAAACTCCTGCCCCGTCAAGCCTCATCGCAACAATCATCCTACGATTTCAACTATTCTCGTTGACAACTATAATCAGCCCATGTCACTTAACGCTATCACTGCCGTCCACAACATTAATCATATCAACAATACAAAGAAACGCAAGCCTAACAATCAACTTATGCAAGTTTATAAAGAATCAGTAAATCATAAGCGAGCCAACATTGATAGGTGTATTGCAGACGACATTTTGTATGTTGCCGAAAGTTTAGACGAAAATTTATTGGTAATTCCTATAACTATAAAACTTGATGATATTCTTTTTACTACCACAGCCCTTATCGACTCCGGCGCCTCTACATCTTTTATTGATGCATCGTTGGTCCGTAAAACCGGTCTTCCTTCCAAGCCTTCTCCTGAAGCTACCACCTTCCGCCTAGCCAATAATTCCGTCCAATCAAGCTCCATGTCATCTACCTTGTTCATGCAAATAGCCGGTACACATCACGAAGAATTAATCACTTTGCGCCACTTGGAGCCTTCCGCTCACCCAATCATTCTTGGTATGAACTGGTTGAAACGCCACAATCCTGCTTTCCACCATAAAGATAATATCATGGTTGTTACCTGCCTTTTCCGCGATTGTACCCCCTACCAGTGTCTTTAGCGCTAGCAAAATTCCCATTGTTCACCCTTACCGATAACGATTTGATTGCCCCTTGTGCTGCTGCCATCATCGAACCATCCGTTTCAACTAACCCCGATTGTCAACAAACGATTTATAACCGTAGCCATCTCCATAACCCTAATCATGTAGATGTATACGATCCTGATAACCATAATTCTTCCCCATCCACGATCCAGTCTTCCGTCATTAACCAAATAAAATCCACTCCTATTGACAATTACTCATCTGACTTACGAATAATATCTGTTATGGACAACACTTCCAAAAATGCCTATCAGAATCAAAATATAATTAGTGATCTAAACAAAAACGATTTTACTTTCAACCCTGAACAGGATATTGTTAATATTACCAATAATCACAATACCAATCATGATCCTGCCACGCTAGATGTACCATGCTCCAGTAACCAAACGTCTGGTTCAAGTTCTAGTCTCATACGATTGCCTTCCAAGTACCTTGATTATGCTATTGTCTTTTCCAAGAAAGAAGCCGATCGCCTGCCTCCTCACAGATCTTATGATCACACCATCCCTTTGGTGCCTAATTCGGAAGTCCCTTTCGGTCCGTTGTATAACCTTTCCAAGATCGAGCTTGACACATTGTACGCATACATTCAAGAAAATCTTGCTCGTGGGTTCATTCAAAGATCTGAATCTCCTGCTGGAGCACCTGTACTTTTTGTCAAGAAAAAAGATTCGTCGCTCAGGCTCTGTGTTGATTACCGTGGGTTAAATAAAGTAACCATTCCTAATCGCTGTCCGCTTCCCTTAATCTCTGAAACTCTCGATCGTCTACATTCGGTGTCATCTTTACGAAGTTGGACATGCGTGGTGCTTATAATTTAATAAGAATTGCAAAAGGTGAAGAATGGAAAACCGCGTTTAGGACCAGGTATGGGCATTTTCAATACAACGTCATGCCTTTTGGGCTCCGAAATGCCCCAGCCACTTTTCAAGCATTTGTCAATGATGTGTTACGCGAGTATCTTGACACATTTGTGGTGGTCTATCTTGATGATCTCCTTATCTACTCTTCGACTGAAGCTGAACACACTCACCATGTCCGTCTGGTTCTACAAAAACTTCAAGATGCCCAACTATCTTTAAAGCTTGAAAAATGTGAATTTGACGTCTCTACTGTTCAATTTTTAGGCTTTGTTATTAGTCCTTCAAATATTGCAATGGATCCCGAAAAAGTTGAAGCAATTCGTACCTGGAAAACTCCTTCAAGCATTCATGATATCCAAGTCTTTTTGGGCCTTACCAATTTTTACCGTCGCTTTGTTCTGAACTATTCCAAGCTCTGTGTACCCATTACTGCTTTATTAAAAAGAATATTACTTTTAATTGGAATCAGGACGCCGATCATGCTTTTAAACTTCTCATCAAAATTATTACCAGTAACCCGGTACTCTCTCATTATAACCCTGCCTTGCCATGTATTCTAGAAACTGATGCATCCGACTTCGCTATTGGCGCCGTGTGTAATCAAGCTGATGCCTCTGGTGTCAATCACCCTATCGCGTTCTTTTCACGCAAACTTTTACCTGCTGAACAAAATTACCAAATTTATGACAAGGAACTTCTTGCAATCATTGCTGCATTCAAGCATTGGCGCCATTATCTTGAATTTTCTCAAGAATCTACCATCGTCTTGACTGATCACAAAAACCTGGAATATTTCACCACTACCCGCAACCTTAGCCGGCGTCAAGTTCGCTGGGCCGAATTACTTGGTGATTACAATTTTGTCATCAAATATCGACCTGCCCAACAAAATGCAGCCGCTGATGCTTTATCTCGGAAAGATAAACCTTTGGAGGGGGGTGACTCACGTGGAAAAACACCCATGACCTTGTTAACACCAAATATTTTTATTAATACCATCAGTGCTACAAGTTTAGAACCCCATGAAAATGAAATCGCAAATCAAATCATCAAGTTACTTCCCCATGATCCTCTCTTCTCTTCAATTATTCAAGATATATCTCATGATCAAGATAATGACAAAAATTATACTTTTGCTGACAACATACTATTTTTTAAAGGTGCTATTTGTGTCCCTGATTCTCCAGATCTTAAAAGAACAATTCTATATGAATGTCATGATACTCCTGCGGCTGGTCATTTTGGAAATGCTAAAACTTATGATATGGTTGCTCGTAACTACTACTGGCCAGGCATGCGAAAGTATATCAAAGAATATATATCTGGATGTGACACTTGTTCACGCAATAAAACTAGTCATCACAAACCTTATGGCCTGCTAAAACCATTACCTATTCCTGACGCCCCTTGGACATCTATTTCAGTAGACTTTATCACCCAGCTTCCACCCTCAGGTGACTTTACTGCAATTTGTGTGTTTGTTGACCGTTTCTCTAAAATGGCTTTATTTATCCCGTCTACAAATCAAATTGACGCAGAAGGAACTTCCGAGCTTTTTATTAAGCATGTTTTTTGTCACTTTGGTACCCCTTCTGACGTGGTTTCAGATCGAGGTGTAACTTTCACTTCCAAGTTCACGCAATGCATTTTAAAAGGTCTCTCCATAACTCAAAAATTATCAACGGCTTTTCATCCTCAAACCGATGGTCAGACTGAACGTGTAAATTCCGTATTAGAACAGTACCTCCGATGCTACATCAATTACCAACAATCTGATTGGAGCACTTACCTCCCTATAGCACAATTCGCCTATAATAACGCCAAGCACTCGTCGACAGAGCATTCCCCATTTTATGCAGTGTACGGTTATCATCCTCGTCTTTCTGTTTCTCTACCCAGAACTAATAAGGATATGTCTACTGCAGAACAACGCTTGCAAAGAATCCACGACCTTCATGAAGAATTAAAATTCAACATTGCTCTTGCACAAGAAAAGCATATACAATTTTATGACAAACGCGTACAACAAGGACCTACCTACAAAATCGGTGACAAAGTATGGCTTTCAACCAAAAATATCAAGACCCAAAGACCTACCGGCAAATTAGACCACAAACGTTTAGGCCCATATAAAATTATCGAACTTATTGGATCAAGATCTTTCAAGCTTGACCTCCCTAAATCTATGCGAATCTATCCTGTCTTTCATGTTAACCTTTTAGAACCCTTCAAGCAAGATCAGATTGAAGGAAGATCACTTATCGAGCCACCTCCCGTTATCATTGACGCTCATCAAGAATATGAAGTTGAAGCTATTATAGAATCACGAATTTATCGCAAACAATTGCAATATCTTGTTCATTGGAAAGGCTACTCCACCATGGATCGCACTTGGGAACCTGTTTCAAATCTTACGCATTGTAAACAACTTATCCAAAACTTTCATCAAGCTCACCCTTCTCGACCTTCAGGTGTTGTCGCAGAGCTCAACCCTAAGAGGGGGATTCTGTCATGATCCTGTTACATCTTATGCCCCAAATATGCAATATGAGTAACCAGCTTTCAGACTCAATATTTATCATTGATCTGTCAGCTCTTTAAATCCTTTGTCATGATCCACATAAGCTATGACTAACTTTTGTCATTGCTTATTCTTTTATTTAATTTCTTGTTTTTCTTTCCCTATAAATATAGCTGATAAATTTCACTTCTCCCAGTTTTCTTTATCAGATATATTTCATAATCATCTTCTCTTTTCTTTTTCCTATTCTTAAATAAATAACCAACTCTTCAAGAAGCTATTCATTCTCTGTCCTGTCCTGCCTGTCTCGTTCCTCCCTCGTTCCTGACAAATAGATTGAATCTGACTGGCATAATAGCTTACTGTTTGCTTTCACTTTCGATGTTAAATTTTTTCTAAACCGAAGAATAAAATTACGTTGAATATGTATCGAACAAAGGATCTGCTTACTGTTAGGAAAAACAGACTTTACGGCTTTTAACAAAGCCTCTTCATTATCGGTAACAAAACACTTCGGTAACAAATTTTCATTTGTGCTAATAGGCTACACAATATCTCTAAAACATTGAAGAGCCCATTGGTATCTCTCCGCTGTTTCTTTGTACATCCAACAGCCGGCAATAGGAACGGTTGTTAGCTGTTTTGGCTTTTCTTTTCAACGCAAAGAACCTGTAACAATACAATTTAATAACACCATCTTATGTGAATTTGTCTTATAAGTAGCATCAATAATTATGCATTCTGGAAAGTCTACGAGCTTCTTCGATGCCGTTTTTATGGATGAATAAAATTGATTATATTCTATTGTCTTCATTTCTCAAATATCTAACACGATGATATGTTGTTTCCAAGCGTCTTATAAAGCCACACATAAAGATGCTGTCATCTCTGCAAAATCGTTGTTGAATCTTTGTGAGATCTGTAACAGTAACATTACAAACGTCTCTTGTTCCAAACATCTACAGACAAAATAGCAACTTAACATTTTATATTCAACTAAAAGTATCGTCTTATTTTGTATCTTGTTCTACGGTTTACGTATAATATTTCTTGATTTAAACTAAAAGAGATCCCAAACAATACTAACTCCTTACAAGACCCACTATTTATTTTTAAATCCCTTACCTTCCAGACTGCACTGGAAGGACTTCCATTTTGCATCATCTTGATCGCAAATTCCTGGTCATCAGCTTCGAGTTTCCTATTGACGTGGTACATTTTGCGGTTTTGCTGACAGGATTAGTATGCTCAAAGCACGCCTTACCCACAAACCAGCGATTCTCCACGCCCTTCAAATCCATCTTTGGGTGGATGAAGGTTCTACACCTAACCTTATTTGTCTTTCGGTTAGGTCTCTTGAGTCCGCCCTCATTATCATTCCCGTCTTCTATTTTTCACTTTGTTACTATAAGTATAAGATCATTGAAGTCGAAAAATACATACTTTCTACACCTCTGGTGCTATCTCCTAAATGCTTGCGTACAAGTTTGATATACACTTTGTCACTTCTCGAAGTTTTTGTTTGGGATGGAGATAAAATGTAAATTAAGGTAACAAAAGAAAATACTGTTAGAACTGTGTATATCTTTTATTTCGAGAAAATTTAGATTAGGGAATTCTACTAGCAAAAACTACAGGTATTTATACTAAATGATTAGATGGCGTTCGGATAATATATGTGACGCGTTAGAGGAATATGATATAATGTTATACGTAATGTCTGTTTAAATAAATATGTTATGAAGTAATTCCTGCCTTACAAAGTAAAGACAAAAGTACGTGAGGATCTAAATTCATCTCCGCAGGTGACATTACGTAAATGCCAAAGAGAAAGTTTAGTGCGTGTAATATTCAGTAACCGAATATTCCGCCTATGGGATTGTACTATACTTTTATCGTATTATAATATTTTACTCGTCACAAGGCAAATCACCTTATGCACAGACACCAACGGTTCTGATGATAACAAATGGGGCGAAGTGTGAGCCATGAATATTTATACATGATCATCCATTATTATGTAAAATGTGATGATTCTTTTATTATAATCTATGACATCCTCAACAGTTTTAAAGGCGATGTTTTGAGCCTTGGAAAACTCCTGAATTTGCGCTCTTGCAGAATTCTTATCCGCAAATATCTTCTTTTTTGGGAACTCTTTCTCGAAAGCCTCCTTCACGCCAACAACAGCTACACTGCTACCAATAGTTTTTACGAAAAATGGGACTGGAGAATCAGTCTCATAGCTTCCTTCTTGACCAGCATCTACTTCTTCTTCTTCAACATTAATGACCGTGCTCCAGTTAAAATCGTCCATAAGACCTGTTTTGACAGGAGCATCTTCGCGTTCTTCCTTGCTAATATTGGTGGTCATTTCTTCAAAGCCATCGTTAATGTTCTCGTCATCGTTATACTCGGAAAGAAGTGCTTGAATAAGTAGCTGACTTTCGTTCAACATTTCTTCAGTCATTTCAGTCATTGTGAAGTTGTGTTTAATAATAAAAAAAAAAAAAAAAAAAAAAAAAAAGGTGTCACTGAAAATATTTTGCAGTGAAAAAAAAAGTCCGGCCCGGAAAAAAAACGGGTCCCAAATTATTTTTACACCAAAAAAAACTGTGTCCGTATAATTACTGTTTTTTATCCCTTTTTATCTCGTCTTTTTTTACGTCATCGCTTTTTTTTTCTTTTTTTTCGTCTACGATATCTCAGTAAATTCTATTTATTCTTGAAAAGTTCTTTCTGCAATAAATGCGTCTTTCAAAAATCGGTCTTTTTCTATTACTACGCTTTCGTTTATCTCCTCAATTTTGACTTGAATCTCAGCATTTAAAGAAATCTACGAAAGAAACTGACAATTTCAATTCCCAATTTTCAATTCTAGATTCCATTTTTGAAAATGAATGACAAGGAATCAGATGATCGGTTTTCTTTGACGACTGTTGTCGCCTGTAGGATCTCCACAAAAACTGTTCGTCCTGTGTTCCATTGAAAGCCACAAGACAAAAAATATAAAATCTCTCGTACGGTAATTTACCAACATGTTGACCTTGAAACGCTATTTTTATCTCGTAAGGCTTCTGCTATTCTTCGTCGTACCTTGACTACTCTTTTTTTTTTTATGAACTCAAGCCTGCACACCTGGTTTTGTTCCTATTTCATTTACCGCTGCCTTGTTTAAGATCGGGGCTGATGCTTATACTGCTATTCATTCTAGCAAGTTGCGGTAACATTTTTTGTAGTCGACCGATTAGCACATGTGCTGGTAGGTCTACTAGTGATCTTCTGAGGAAGTAATGTTTTCTAGTGCCGCTGATACTACTAAGGCTATTTTTATTGGTGTCATGGTTGGTGAAATGTTCTTCAAAGCATCTCCCTCAAATGATAGTATGTCTAAAAAACTTTTTTCAGGTCGAGTTATACAAATGTCGTATTCCAGATGAACAAAACTCTGTCGCAAATCTTCAAAGACCTTCGAGATATTATGGAAAGTTGTTCCGTGTCAGGACGTCATTTACCATGCATTATTTGTGGGTGAGGGGTCGGTTCCTCTTGATGTCTCAGTCAAATGTGTTAATAATCTTGGCGAGATAATTCCAGTGCAGCCTTTATCCGACAGTTAAAATATAGAACAATGGAATTGTCTTGCTGCCACCTCGTGCAAGGACTCTTCTCCTGTTAGTCGTTGGTGTAAACTGGCTGACCATCTGCGGATTGATTGTTCTGATCTGCCTAAAAGACTTTATTTTAAATGTAATGATCATGGCCACACTGCCATATTTTGTAACGCAAGGAAAACTTCTAATTCTGTTGACCTGATGGAATAGCTCTGTTCGTCTGACCAACGTAAGGATAAGACTCAACCTGGCTCAAACCGTGATATTGAGGAGCTTTCTACCGTGTAGCCAAATTTTTCTGATAAATCTTATGGCGCTTCATCTTCAAATTAGGCTGATAATACCCTGGAAGTTGATATGGATGTTGATGTGATTGATTATTAAAAGCATCAAGTAAACCGGTTTTCTCAGGCGACAGTTACTGGCATATCGGACAACCAGTTGGAAGTTGATTAAGACGTGGTTGATCTCACAGATAACGTAGCAGATGACAAATTCCGTGCTTTTGTTGATTCTAATCCTGGTAATGACGTCGACATGATTGTTGACCCTCGTATTGGTGTGGTGACTGGTGTTGGTGTTGGTGTTGTAGCTTGGGTTGCTGTTGAGTCTCGTGTTGATGTTGAGTCTGGTGTTGATGTTGAGTCTGATGTTCATATTGAGTCTGGTGCTGATGTTGAATCTGGTGTTGATGTTGAGTCTGGTGTTGATGTTTAGTCTGGTGTTGATGTTGAGTCTGGTGTTGATGTTGAGTCTGATGTTCATATTGAGTCTGGTGCTGATGTTGAGTCTGGTGTTGATGTTGAGTCTGGTGTTGATGTTGAGTCTGGTGTTGATGTTGAGTCTGGTGTTGATGTTGAGTCTGGTGTTGATGTTGCGTCTGGTGTTGATGTTGAGTCTGGTGTTGATGTTGAGTTTCGTATTGATGTTTAATCTAGTGCTGCGGTGGTACTTAATAAATGTGTTGACTCTAGCAATGTTGCTCCTTCAAGTACTAGTGCTGGTGTTAAAGCTTGTATTGGTGGGTGCCGCATTACAAATTGCTGCCTCGGTGCTGCTTCCCATGGTGCCGAAGGTGGAAGAAAACGGATCCGTAGAAGTTATTTGATGAGTAAGAAGAAAAAAACTGGTGTTCCAGCTATTCCGGAACTTAAACAAGTCGGTGCTCCCGCTCTTAATGTTGGCGAACCGCCTGGATTGGTTGATTATATTACGAACACATTTAAATATAATGCCATTAAGGGGCAATGTTGAATAAAACACTTCGGTTAGGATCACTTATTGCAAGCAGCATTTTTAAGCCGATAACCCCTCAAATACAAAAAAAAAATTATTTCTTTTTTGCGCAACCGTTCGTTGTCTTTCCGCGTTCGTTGTCTTGAAATGTTTTTTCTTTTCGTCAAGCCCATTTTATGTATGATTCTTTTTTTTTTTTTGTCTGAACAGTAAGTTTATTTAGCAATAAGTGAATTATACGTAAAACCGAAGGGGAAATTAAAAATAATTATTTTTTAATAACCTTAGGGCCCTCGCAAGCACATCAAACTATTTTTTAAAGATCCCGATTAAGGACATTAATTTTTTTTTTTTTTTTTTTTTTTTTTTTTGTGAAAGGTTACAGTTTTTCCAAATAGAATCTTTTAAAATTTTAATAATATATATGGACGATTAATAACAACATTGAATATTTTCAGTGCTAAAAAATCCGAATTGTCCAAACGAAGAATTAAAATCTGCAGGCCCCAAAAACCTTCTATCAGATTATTTAATGTCCAAATCCGATTACTGAAATCACGAATGTTGTTTTATTTTTCAATAAGAGCCTTTAATTTTTATCGATTTACTTTTTTTTTACCATCTCCATTTTATTTTACAGATATGAGTTTCCAAAATTATTCAAGTGCTGACTTCATCAATGGCCAACGCCCAAACCCTCCTGTGGTAAGAGGCCGACCCAGAGTAAACCCTCCGTCTGCTGCACAGATTCCCACTGACGTACCTGTTCCATCCTTTCAACCTGTACCTACCCCTTCTTCTGTACCTGCACCATCTTCCGAACATGTTCCTTCTGCTGGTCCTGTTCCTTCTGCTGGTCCTGTTCCTTCTGCTGGTCCTGTTCCTTCTGCTGGTCCTGTTCCTTCTGCTGGTCCTGTTCCTTCTGCTGGTCCTGTTCCTGCTACCGAGCAAGCTCCTCCTCCTGCTGCTGAGCCAGTTTCTGCTGCCGATTTCGTACCAGAGCCTAACACCAACCTTAACTGGGATTCACCAAGCACACATGTATTGATTGAAATTTTTCCTGCGTATCTTGTTGAAGCGGGTGTGACTAGTTCAAATGAGGCAAAGGCAGCTTTAATCCAAAAGACAGAAAAAGCCTTCAATGACAACGCAGCCGTCAATGGGCGAAGAGACATCTGTGCCATGACCACTAAATGGCATGCTCTTCATGCTAAGTATCGAAGCAGACGAGACGATGCTAATTCTACTGGTAGTGCACCTCTTCAACACTGGGAGTTTCATGATTTGATGGAGCAGGCAACAATACAAATGCCAACTACAAACCCGCCTGTTACATACAGCTCCCATTCCAGAGAAACTGTGGACAACCGTGGTGATTATGCCACCAGAAGACGTGGTCATTCAGAAGTCGATAATGATAATGAAGAGGATGAGGATGAGGATGAGGATGTCGTTCCTCAGGTAAATGCAAGACGTCCACGTAACGTAAGTGTGTCAATGTGGTTTATGGCAAACCATATGGAGCAAATGGAAGCTCAAAGCCGGGCTGAGAGAGCAGCTGATCGTGCTCGTATGATCGAAGAAAGGAATACCGATCGTGCACGTTTGGCTGCTGAACGAGAGGTAGATATTGTTCGTATGGCTGAAGAAGATGCATACCGACGAAATCAACTGGATCATAACAACGATTACAGACGACAAAATACTGAGTTGTTAAGAGAGGCTACTTTGTCCATGTCCCGAATGGTAGATTTGTTTGCTGCTTCAATTGCTCAAAATAACAATGCCACTCGTGCTCCCACCCCTACCACTACCACCAGCAACAACAATCCCCCTTCTCCCAATCCTTCTACAGATAATATCATTTAAATAAAATTGAATAAAACAAAAAGTTTTCTATACTTATCTATTTCTATTTCTAAGTCTAGTTCTTCTTCTACTTCTACTTCTAGTTGCTCTTCTACCCCCTCTAGCCGCCCCACGTCTACTTCTACGTCTCATCAATTCCTCAAAAATGGTAATCCTTCTGCTACTACCGCCTACATCAGGTGCGTCTTCATCTTCAGGAACAGCTGCACTATGATCTTGAAGGTGAACAGTGTCGGTAAACCCGGTATCACCAAGGTCGATACACATATTGTGTAAAATACAACATTCGGTAATCACCTCGTTGATCTTCAACTGGTCCAACATGTAAATGTACTTGCCCGTAAATCTCCAACGAGCCACCAACACACCAAAGGCTCTTTCGATCGCCATTCTTGTAGATGAATGTACACGATTAAATGTACGCTTGCGACTGTCTAACACGCATTGACTCGCAGGAAATGGTGTGATCAAGTTGGGTCCCAAAGGATAGGCAGAGTCACCGATCATGAACGTGTTGTCAGGAAAGTGAAGGTCTGGGTGGCGAAGAATTTCACTCGCTATATCACTTGATCGGAAAGCAGCAGCATCATGTGTTCTTCCTGAAGTAAATATTGTTGTGTTAGCTTTTATATTGTTTCATCGTAGATCATTTTAGTACAATACCTGAGTCACCCACTTTGATATACGTGAATCGTAATGCAGAATCACATACGGCAGTAAGCTTCACGGAATAGTTGTTCTTTCTATCCCTGAACATAGCACCCACGGTTGGAGGGGAAGGTTGGTGAATGATAAAGTTCTTACCATCCACAGCACCAATCACACCATTCAATCTATCCCCAGTGCTACTCCCAAAACCGACAGCGATCGCATTGGCTCTGATAGGGTCTGATGGCCATGTCAATAAATGACCAAGTTGATCCTTAATTGCTTTGAGTGTTCTTGTGGTGAAGTTGTTATAACTACCTGATGAAACACCCAAAAGCATATACGCTTGACGATATCCGATATGGCAATTAGCCAACCGAAATAAAGCCGTTGCGACTTGGATATAAATCGGAATAGTATTGGGAGCAACAAGATTGAATTCTTCGTGTGCCGAAAGCTCGTTCACCAAATGCTCAAAAGCACGCTTACCCATACGGTAGTTGGCGCGATAACTACTGACCTGGTTTTCGTCATTGTCATTGAGGAATGGGTGTTCCAATCTCCAAAAGTGGTATCGACGCGATTCACGTCTACCATCAGCACTAATTACTGTTCTTGTTCTTTCTACATGTTCGCCCATCATGAAAATGGGGAGATTGTTAATAGAAACTCCATATTGATTGCGGTAGTTGCTGGCAATAAAATCATATTGGAGACGTTCTGCTTGGTAAAGTTCTCTACTGGAATGAAGAGTCGTCATATTTTCTACGAGGCGTTGTCCAGTAGAATTGAGAATTTCCATTCTATCTTCTTCGAGAGATTCAGATTCTTCGTTGATTCGAACTATAAGGAGCTGCAACTGAGACACGATAAACGCAATTTGTTGTGGGGTCATCATTCTTAAACTGTAATATTTATCTTTTTAAAATAATAAAAAAATCGGTTAAACTGAAATTTTGTCTTTAAAAAATAAAGGAACAGATATTTTAGTAATCTGCAAAAACTTTATTATTAATCATTCAAATTGGGTCATTTAAAAAGCAACGTCATGGATTTCAGAAAAAGATTTCTTTTGGAAGTCTGAAGTAACCTTTCACAAAAAAAAAAAAAAAAAAAAAAAAATTAATGTCCTTAATCGGGATCTTTAAAAAATAGTTTGATGTGCTTGCGAGGGCCCTTAGTCTTCTTAAACAAATTATGACCTTTTAGAGTAGGGGATATTCGAACCACCAATTTGGGAAACGTCCCTTTCACGCTCTGTTTAGAGGCAGGATGTTTACCTAAAGCAGAACGTTGGGGACTAAGGGTGTTCTCAAGCAAAAAAAAATTGTGAACCCCTCTTTTTGTAAAAATTTGGAACCCCCTCCATAAGGCAATTATAACCATATATTTTCATACCCCTCAGCCAAAAAAAGTCGACACTTTTTGCTAACGAATTGAAAAGATAAACCACCATTAGGGGTCGGTTTAATTACGAAAATGGATTTACGAACCCCTCTGATGTAATGCTTTCATCATTCAAAAAATACTAAAATGCCCCCACTAGTTGACGGTATGATCATAATAATTTTCACTTTGTTGTTTTCTTTTCTTTATTTTTTGATATTCAAAACTAGCAAATAATATTAACTTTACCTTTGTAAACAACGTTCGGTACCATAAACTTCAACGTCCCTTCCAGTTCAACTGCTTCCATCTCCTGTGTTCCTATTGAGGACGACAGAACAAGAGGTCCGAATTGGAGTGTAGCAGAAGAATGCTTGTTAATTCAAATTTACAATAAGCATTTGAGTTCTCTTGAAAAAACCAAAAGTAATCACGAAAAGGGGGAGAAATAGACGGAGATGTCAATTGAACATAATCAACTGGCTCGCCTTCAGAATTTGAGAAGTCGACCATCAGAGGAGCAAAAAAAAAAAGGAAGCGTGTGATGAAAGATTTCAAGGAAGAGTTTCCATGACGCCAATCAACAGGTGAATCACGTTTCGAACCTAATGTTGTCTATGATAAGCTGGAAGCGATGTTAACAAAATTTCCCACCATCTTGCCACCACACGTACTCATCTCATTAAAGACAATTTGTTGATAATAGTAATGGTGTAAATCAAAGATCATCCACAGCTACTGCTGAGTCTTCTGTACCTATTGCAGAACATGAACGTCCTGCTCCTTCTCAGAAATCGCAACCACCTTCTTCTCGCAGAAGAGTGGAAACACCCTCTCCCGATCACGTCTCCAGTACTCGTCCTCCTCCTGTGAATCCTTCCACAACCTCACCACCCAATCTTTCTCCCGCCCCTGAACCTACCAATCCTTCTTCTTCGCCACCTCGTCCTCCAAGATCAAAGGTAAACTCTACACCAGTTACCACGACCTCTGATACTGAAGCTATGTGTCAGGAACGTGGCTAGGAATATATTATAGCAATAATATCAGAAGATACCTACTAGTTATACGAGACAAAGGAAGAGTGGTTTACAAAGTATTTAATTATAATAATAGATTATACAGGGAAGGGGAAGGATACAAGAGATACAAGATAATCGACGTGGAACGGGGAAGGTAATGGAAAGGGGGAGTATTTATATCTTTTCAGATAACATGGGTTTGCATTTAAGAATGTCTTGGCTTACTTAATTAGTCTTAGTGTTGGTTTCAGCTTACGTGGCCGAAACCCATGAGTCATGATTACTAATTGCTTGGCGTCGGAGATACTTGGAAACGAGTCATGATTACTAATCTCTTGGAAGCGGAAGTTCATTGCGTGGATAGTCTTGGAAGGTCCTGGAAGGTTCTGGACACTGGGGTTGTTGAATCTCAGCATGGGATTCCAGAACATTCCAATAGTCGGGGATTCGTGGTCAGGGGCAAAGTGCAAAGTACGTGGTTCATGACACTATGCTTAATCGCATTGTTGATAGAGAGCACGAGCTTTGTAATGGAACATTTCCAGAGTTCAGAGAGTATATGGATTCACGATTAGAAAGAAGAGATCCTACGGGAGAAGCAATCATTGCTTTTTTAAACCGAGCTACAGCTGCTTTGGAACGATACGGTGATAGATTAAACGAGTTGCATAATCGTATGCATCAGCAAAGACCCAATCAATAAAGATATTCTTTTTTTAATACATATGTTAAATTACATTTGGTACCTCCTTATTGTCTCGATTAAAACCATCGGTTCAACTCATCTCTTCTTGTACGAACAGACTCTCGAGCTGTTTCCCCATTCCCCTCTTCATCTTCATCCATCTCGATTCCCTCGTCAATTTCGAAATCTGGATCCCCAATGTTGATACCGAAATTGTGTAAGATACAAGCCGCAGTAATGACTTGGCATATATCTTTCATCTACTTCATGTAGACGTGTTTTTTTATGAACCTCCATCTAGCTGAGAGTATTTCAAAAGCCCTTTCGATGGTGATTTTTGCTGAAGAGTGGACCTTGTTGAATTTGCGTTTGGCAACGGCCTCGTCAGAATTACCTGATACTTCACTCAAAGGATATGGAACAATTACATTACGATAGAGAGCATATGCAGAATCTACAGAGGGTGTGTAAGTAAATTATTTGTTAACTTTATAGTCAGTATATAAATAACCTGCAAGAATGTAACCGTCCGAAGGGAAAAATGTTACTGGATGTCGTAAAAACTGGGTCTACACTTCAGTCCACTTGATAGCACCTGCATCGTGGGTGCGACCTATAAATACATATCATTAAGGCAATGAACATGTTATGGACATTTCGCTATTACCAGAGTTACCGAAACGGATATACGTGAAACGGCATTTGTTGTATCAGATTGCTGTCAGTTTCATCACAAAGTTATCCTTTCTATCACGCCAATGTTCTGGGTGATCTCTAGGACACTAAATAACAGCATTTTTACCATCGAGTGCTCCTATTGCTTTGGGCTAACGACGGATAGCCCCTTCTTCTTGACCATGAGGCCATTCAAAACCCGTTTGAATTTTCTAAACACTTTGCTGATCCATCGGCCAGTTGATCAGATCTCCGTATACCCCTTCGATTGCAACCAAAAATCTTCTGAAAACGTTGATATAACTACCATGCGATACACCAAAAGCCATGTTACTAGTTCTGTAACCAATATGGCATTTGGCTAAGCGCCATATAACACATGAAATCTGGATGTATGCTGGGATGCTGCTGAGGGCTAACAGATCAAATGCTGGATGCTGACTGAGGTTGTTGACAAGTCTTTCGAAGCTGTTAACATTCATGCGATACATTGCTCAAAAACTAGTGCGTGGATTGTCATCGTCAGCGAGAAAAGGGTGCAGGATTGTCCAGTAGTGATAGTTGGAAAACGTTCCATTGTTGCTTGGACGAACTCGAGTTGAACGTGTGCCAGTTAATAGGAAGGGTAAGGCATTAAAAAAGGAAGGTCCATCAAAAACTGAAGAAAAATAAAAAAGAAAAGCCTCGTGAAGCAAGTTGATCTCCAACTGACGTTGTTCCATATACCACTGAATTGCGGATACATTCATGTTAATGAGCGTCGTTGATTTTTCGTAAACAGTTGTAAACTCATTGGGTGATTCTTCGAAAGTACACATTTTGGCAAAGATAACAATAAATTTATGGGAAAAAAAATTAAAAAGAAAAAAAGTTAATGGAGGATAGTAATCTAACAAAAATCTGCCCTTATGTCATACGCTATACCTAATTTGGGGGGGGTTCCAAGTTTTTACAAAAAGAGGGTTTTTTTTTTGTATTAACTGTAAGTTTATTAGATATATAAAGAAATTATACAATTAGCCAGAAGGCGTCACTAGACTATCACTACGTACTAAAGGGGATTGAGTTTCTAAAGTATCAGCAATAAGTACCGAGTGATCTTGTTGAAACATTTAAAGAGCAGCTTGTGAGTTCCACAGATCACCATCAATCACACAGCGCCAATGATATTTCCAAAGTATTGCTAATCCAGAGCCAAGAATAACAAGCATATCCGAAGATAGAGGCTTTTGGTTTTGACCGCAGAGAGATACAAAGCCGGTCCAAATATCAATTTCAGTTTGGAATGTGTCACCAATGTTAAGAAGAGAGATCACATTACACCAGCACTGCCACTAATCGAAACAGCCCACCACAAAATGGAACAAGTCTTCGGAAGAAGAGACTAAACAAATAGGGCAGCTGGCACAAGGATACTTAGTAGGAGACCACCGGTGTAGTTTAGCCCTATAGCCTATACAATCTTGAAGTAGCCGCCACCATGGAGGGAAAGCCTTACTCGTCATATCCAAAGACCAAAAGAGCCGCCATAAGGAAGGCCGAAAGAAGAACCGGGTTGGAACCACCTGAGGTATGACGGCGCGAATCTCAAACCTCGCACGATCTGGATGCCAATACCAGCGAAGATCACCTGGACGTATACCAGAAACAGTAACCATGTTACCACGGCCTTGGGAGATAGTCCAATGATAAAGCGCTGGATGCCATGCCGAGAGCAGAGCATCGCGGTTTGATTGATTATGCAAAGCTGTTGGAAGAAAACCAGTTGCAGCAAACCAGCCATCGGATGGATAGAGGGCTCGTCGAACCTCTTTCACTTTGCTAGCATTGACGACACGTGTATTTTGCAAGTTGTCGGTAGACTGATTCCAAGAAAATATATCAGAGACCAAATACCGAAGGGGCACAGAAGGTACCAGTGTCGGAGACCAAGTATTAACTGCATCACCAATAGTTACAACACATTGAAGAGGCAGATCTAAAAACCATCGAGCAGACCATGTGTTGGACAAGGACAGTGGAGGAAGCTTCTGTAGAATTTTGCCTAGAAAATACGGAAATACTTTTCTCAAAAATATTGAAATATCACAAAGTGTTCGAGTACTTGCTGAATCCCCATCCAGGTTTATAAGATCAATACCTGCATTACCCAAACCAATACCCCCTATAGAGCAACATTTTCCACTTGGTACAATCAACCCACCATCACCTCAATTACAGATGATACGCCCTGCATATCGCTCCAGACATATCCCGGGAGCCACCCCTCTTACAACACCACTTTCACGCCACGTTACAGCTGAAGTAATCAATCTATCAAATAACAGAAAACGGAAAAGAGTATGTGTGGTATGCATGGTAGATAACTGTCCTGGAAGTTCCAAAGGTTCTCTGTGCAGTAACAAATGCGGACGATGCCGACAAGAAAGCTGTACAGGCAGACACGTTAAACAACCAAAAACTGGGAAGAAAGATTTTGTACAGCCTTTGCCTCGTTTAAATTTATAAATGTAGCTGATAATGTATGCTGGAATTGCTACCCGTCATTATTGGCTACAAACCCAAATCACTAATACCTAATTACAAATAAATCATGATATTTCCCTTAAATCAGTACAATAAATCTCGTAAGAAACAAATGGAACTTTACACGTAAAAAATTAAGTAAACCCTTCTAAAATCCGAAAATTTAGGTGCCCAAGGGCACCCAAATTTTTATGAATTAAATGCAAAATCAGATGAAATAAATGATATTTTAATGAAATGGCCCAACTATGGTTACACGGCCTATTTTAATGTAATGGCCCAACTATGGTTACACGGCCATGATTTGCACGTGCACACACGTGATTTGCACGTGAAACAAATTATATGGCTATACAGGGATATGTGCAAGTATTTGTTGATATCAACTAAATGTATTAAATACAAACATGCATTGGCTGTTTTTGCAAAACATGTTACCAAAACGTGTTATTTAATATGCACATGATTAAAATCCTTTTGAATTTAAAAAGCGGTTTTTAAATTGTTTAAAGACCCGAATCGCCGCCTAAACATGAAATTTTTCGAATTTTTTTTTTTATTTTACTTTTTTTTCTAAAACTTTTCAATTTCACTTTTTTTTTTTTTGGCCTGGCTGACAAGTCTGGGGGCACTCCATACTCTTGTTTCAACGATATCTCGGTGAATTCTATACATCCATCAGAAATTTTTATTGCATTCGATTCCTCTCTATCGGTTCTATCTTTTTTATTTATTACGCTCCCCTCCATCTCTTCGATCTCAGCGTTTATCGCGACATTTAACCAATCCGGCAAATATTTCAACATTCTCATTTCTCAAACTCCAATTTTAATTTTCTTTCTGAATTATTAAACAATGGCAGAAAAACTTTACAATTCTTGGGCAACAATCGCTTTTTTTTTTTTTTTTTTTTTTTTTTTTTTTGTATTAACAGTGAGTTTATTTAACAAGCTAGATATAGAAGTAAAAAAAGGGAAAGCTAAACTATTTCGGTTTAGGAACCTTTGTCTTCGTAAACATTTTGTGACCTTTAAGAGCATGTTGCGTCTGGACAACTAACTTAGGAGCAGAACCTTTAGGGGTTTGCTTGATAGCCTTCTGTTTACCCAAAATGGAACGCTTTTGTCCTAGCATTTTTCTTCCACCATCAACCATTTTACCAGCCAAATGGGATGTCTGAACTGTCACCGGTAATGGACCCTCGTTTTCTTCAATTTCCATGCAAGCCGTTTCTACAGTTGTGGCGTACTTAGACGTTGAAGAATGACTTTCAGCAATCTTCGAAGGCTGGTACGCATCTGACGGGTATGTATCAGAATCGGAGATAGCCTGTTCAACAATCGTAGGCAGCTCGTTATTAGATTCCTCCTTAGGAGTGTTGACTTGCACTTGCTGAAAATTCTTCTGTTTACAAAACTTCGCGGTATGACCATAAGCTTGACAAGCGAAGCACTTGGTTTTGGCCAATTCGGGACATTTGGAGCGTACGTGACCGGCATGGTGACACCAATGACAAACGATAGGGGCACCTTTGAAGGATGCCGAAGCAAAACAATTCCATTCGTACAAATTTAAATTATTCGACAGCGGCTCATTGGCAAACTCTGCGCTATCATCTTCAGAATAACCGGTAGTCGTATTGAGTATCACTGATAATTCGCCTTCGAAATAGCCACCACAAGTGTACTCCTTGACTTGCAAGACTTCTCCGTAAACAAGATGAGACCTCATTAACTTTTCAAGAAAATCCTCCTTATCAGGAACGTATAAAAGTGATATCTTTACGTGGGCAAGCTTGTACATTTCGCTATCATTTGAATGAGTTCCTTTTATAACGGTGTTCTTGATTGTGACACCAGTAAAAATTGCCTTGTCAAAACTTGAGTCATCAACAAGTTTGACTTCAATCAAATGATCACCATCTAAGCTCGAACCATAATTACTGATTGTGCGGAAACCATGGACAGGACCACATTGCGTTTCAATAAGCTTATATGCTTCGGTACGATGTTGGATTAACGAAGCAGGAATCGAGAAAAGAGCGGAGTCAGGTGTCAAGGCCTGTCTCACTATTTCGATAGCCTTCTGCATTCTGATGAAGCAGTCAAGGTCTTCACTTTGGTAGATTACCTTACTTTGTAACTTGAATTGAGAGTCCACATTGTTAGGGACAGATAAAGGACGAACAACTTTCTTGGAATTACTACGGGACGTGATTGTTGCCCAAGAATTGTGAAGTTTTTCTGCCATTGTTTAATAATCTAGAAAGAAAATTAAAATTGGGGATTGAGAAATGAGAATGTCGAAATATTTGCAGGATTGGTTAAATGTCGCGATAAACGGCGAGATCGAAGAGATGGAGGGGAGCGTAATAAATAAAAAAGATAGAACCGATAGAGAGGAATCAAATGCAAGAACAATTTCTGATGGATGTATCGAATTCACCGAGATATCGTTGAAACAAGAGTATGGATGCAAATACCTTTTGTCAAAATTCTGTAAGCACCGAGATATCGTCGAAAGAAGTTTTTTATCCTTGAGCAACAATCGCGTCCCGTGGTAATTCCAAGAAAGTTGTTCGTCATTTATCTGTACCTAACAATGTGGACTCTCAATTCAAGTTACAAAGTAAGGTAATCTACCAAAGTGAAGACCTTGACTGCTTCATCAGAATGCAGAAGGCTATCGAAATAGTGAGACAGGCCTTGACAACTGACTCCGCTCTTTTCTCGATTCCTGCTTCGTTAATCCAACATCGTACCGAAGCATATAAGCTTATTCAATCGCAATGTGGTTCTGTCCATGGTTTCCGCCCAATCAGTAATTATGGTTCGAGCTTAGATGGTGATCATTTGATTGAAGTCAAATTTGTTGATGACTCAAGTTTTGACAAGGCAATTTTTACTGGTGTCACAATCAAGAACACCGTTATTAAAGGAACTCATTCAAATGATAACGAAATGTACAAGCTTGCCCACGTAAAGATATCACTTTTATACGTTCCTGATAAGGAGGATTTTCTTGAAAAGTTAATGAGGTCTCATCTTGTTTACGGAGAAGTCTTGCAAGTCAAGGAGTACACTTCTGGTGGATATTGCAAAGGCATATTATCAGTGATACTCAATACGACTACCGGTTATTCTGAAGATGATAGTGCAGCGTTTGCCTATGAGCCGCTGTCAAATAATTTATATTTGTACGAATGGAATTGTTTTGCTTCGGCATCCTTCAAAGGTGCCCATATCGTTTGTCATTGGTGTCACCACGCCGGTCACGTACGCTCCAAATGTCCCGAATTGGCCAAAACCAAGTGCTTCGCTTGTCAAGGTTATGGTCAAACCCCGAAGTTTTGTAAAAAGAAAACGTTCCAGCCTGTGCAAGTCAATACTCCTAAGGAGGAATCTAATATCGAGCTGCCTACGATGGTTGAACAGGCTATCTCCGATTCTGATACAGACCTGTCAGATGCGTACCAGCCTTCAAAGATTGCTGAAAGTGGTTCTTGAACGTCTAAGTACGCCACAACTGTAGCAACGGTGTGCATAGACATGGAAGAAGACGAGGGTACATTACCGGTGACAGTTCGGACATCCCATTTGGCTGGTAAAATGGTTGATGGTGAAAAATAATGCTAGGACAAAAGCGTTCTATTTTGGGTAAACAGAAGGCTATCAACCAAACCTCCAAAGGTCCTGCTCCTAAGTTAGTTGTCCAGACGCGACATGCTCTTAAGGGTCACTAAATATTTACGGAGACAAAGGTTGTTAAACCGAAATAGTTTAGCTTTCCCTTTTTTACTTCTATATCTATCTTGTTAAATAAACTCACTGTTACATACAAAAAAAAAAAGACACCCGAGGAAAATAAAAGAAAAAAAAATTATTGAAAATTGTGGGAGACCTGTCATTTAACTTCGCGTTTTGACAGCTTTATATGCATGCCAACTCCATGATATGGCTGCTCTTTCCCTCCTCGTTAAATCTAATATACAAAAGCTGAATAACACTAACCGTCGTGTCGGAAACGCTATAGCCACCCTCACCAATGCTCACCCTGGTACCAATGCTGCCACTCCCACTAGCCGCTTTACACCAGCCAACCGGGCAACGGCTGGTAACATCATGGCCGATGCATTAGAGACCATGAAAAGCCACATTTGGCAGCTCGAGGCTCTTGATCGTACTGCTCTTGATCGTATGCGAGCTGCCAACATTGCCGGTGGGCATGATGCCGAAAAGTCTGTAAGTAAATCTATGAAAAAAAAAGAACTTTAAAATTAACAATTTTCCATACAGGCTGCCATCTGTCAGCATTATCAAGACTTTGTTACCGCCATTACCATTGCTGGCTAGGATTTCTCCACCTCGGTGATGAGGGGGGTCAATTTGCTGCTTCTTCAGTACATCCTGGGAATGTTGATATAGCGCTAGTACGGATTTAGATTTAAAAAGAGACAATTATTATTATATAACAATTGTGATAGTGAACACCAGACTTTTAGTTGTCCACTTAGTTTTATTATTTATTGAGAATATTTCTGAAGTAATCTTAGACGATAAAATACACAGATAAGACAGTTAAATGTAAATTTATAATAATACAGTGAGAGATGAGAAGAGAATATAGTTCTTAGACGTAAAAGATTAAAGAGTTTACGACGGGTTTATGTAAGAAGATGATGTGATTGTATAATTTACAATGGACAACAAACAGCAACAAAAAGCGGAGGAAATACTACTAGTATCAATTACAAGGTAAGACCCAAATTTAGGTGAAGACAAAACTGAAGAATATTTCTTAAAGATGAAAAAAAAGAGGAGTATTTATATGAAAGACCCTATACTGTGTAACAGCAAGCCACACTATTATTGGCTGCAACATATCCCCCGATTAGAGTAAGGTAAACCTTACGGTCAAAAGAAATATAAATGCAGTTTTGGATAATATGACCAGTGTACCAGAACAGGACCCAAGGAAAAGGAAAAGAAAGAGAAAAAATCACAAGAAAACGGGAAAAAAAACAAGACAAGGAACCAAAGTAGAAAGAACCAGTAGTTTTTGACTCGTTACGAAGCATGGGTAACTCGTTAGGGTGAGATGATAGTTTGCACCCGTTAAGAAGGAACGATGATACTATCGAGACCATGGATCTAAAGCTTGTAATGTTTCCATAAACGGTCTGGACCTGGATATGTATAAGGGTACTTGAGATTTGACCAGAATGGACCGGAAGCGAGAGTTATTGAGTTTGTTATTTTTGAGAAGAGATGTTTTGTGAGCTTGCTTTATGATTGGAATAGCCAATTGAACGATGACTGTGCCTAACGTTGGCTTCAGCATTAAAATGTTGCTTTTGTAGGTCTTCGAAAATTACCAGAATCTCCACGATTGGTACTTGATTGTCGTTGACCATTTTCATTGAGTTCAGAGAGGCGTTTTCCTTTAGTCTTGGACCGGGTGTTTCGCACTCTGGAGGGAGACATAGGGGATAAGGGAGGGGATGCGTCTTGCATTATCTGAAAATAAAAATTGTCGCAGGTATTGTCCAGGAAGGTCTTCGTAATCAACACATTGTTAAGACACTGGTAATAGTTCATAAAGGATAAGGTGGATATAGGTTATTAACACTGAGGTTAATAATAAAGTAGTTATGAAAGTGAGCACCAGACTGGAAGTAGTCAACTTAAGAAATATTATAATATAAAGTTTTTAGGATAAGAAGATAATCAACGATGATTTTAAGAGGGCGTAAGTAATATAGATATAAACGAATTGCCAAGATTAAAAAGAAAAGTAATTATGTTATTATAAACAATATCTTACATACGGTTTTAGTAATAAAGAGATTCGAGTCGAGTGTGAAATATGAACTTTGAATTAATTGTTATATGTAAAGTAAAGACTTAAGATAAACAAGAAGTATGAAAGTTGAGGGAAACACAAAGGAGTCAATTACAAATTATTAAGAAACTAGATTTTTAGTTAAGATAAAACTGAAGAAATATTTATTAGAAACAAAAAGGGGCGTATTTATAGGAAAGATCCTATCCTGTGTAACACCAGGTCAATGTAGATTGGCTGCAACATATCCCCCCGATAGGAGTAAGGTAAACCTTACCGTCAAAAGGAATATGAAGACAATTTTATCTAAAAAGACCGGCTATACCTGAATAGGATACAAGAAAAAAAAGGGAAAACGGAAAGAAAAGTAAAAGAGAAAATGAAAAACCATAAGAAAACATGGAAAAAAACCAAGAGGAAAATAAAAGAAAGGAACCAAGGTAGAGAGAACCAGTAGTTTAAGACTCGTTACCGAACATCAGTGTAGTTTATCCTCGTTACGGAGTAATGGTAGTCTATACTCGTTACGGAGAAATAGTAGTTTATACTCTTTACGGAGGGATGGTAGTTTATACTCGTTACGGAGAAATGATAGTTTATACTCTTTACGGAGCTTGGTTGGAGTTAAGAGGCCAAGGGTCGAGAAATTTAAGAATTTCAATAAAACTTCTTGCCCGAGCGATGGTAGGTGGAACTTGATTTTTCACAAGAGCAGATCTTGATCGTGAGTAATGTTGTAAATATTTTTGGTGGGGGAATTTTTGATGAGCTTGCTCAATAATTAGTAAGGCTAGTATCCTGTATGCTTCTTTGAGAGTGGATTCCAGAAAGGCCTGAGTGATATGGTGTCCACAGATTTTACTGACTTGTTGGCGGACCTGAACTTGTCTTTCTTCTTCCTTGTTCATCCAGCTCAAAAAATCGTTTTCCATTTGTTCTTGCTCGGGTATTTCGAACGCGAGAAGAGATTCGAGGGACATCGGGGCCACTGGAACTGGAAGGTTCACTGGAGATTCGGGTGGCGTTAAGACTTGACTGACTTGATCCTCGTCCATGATCTCGTCGAACAGATTCACCGTTCTGGGAGTCAAGGTGGACTTGGTTATCACCGTGTTCTTGATAACATGGGCTCTGCGCTTGGCTGACATGAGAGGACAAGTGGGAGATTTCATTTGTTTTTGGGAAAGGAATTGCAGTAAAAGCGTTGGAATTTAGTTGATGACACTCTACATTAGGCAGCTTATATATCTTTAATTTGTTCCCGTGAATTAATTTTTCTTTGCCAGAAAGAGGGTCCTTAATCTTGTAGGTGCGTTTGTGTGACTCTTGCGATATGCCAAAAAGTCCTTCATACTGGTCTTCAAGTTTACCTGACCATGAATTTTGCAGGAAAGATCTATTAACTTCTACCAGGTCGCCAGGTTTAAACTGCGGCTTAAGTAATTTGGAATTTTTATATTTGTTGGTAGATGATAACTGATTTTCCGAAAAAGAGGCTTATCTACCACGATATAAATTGACAAAAAAATCAGAAAAATCATTAAGTTAAAACTCTCAAGGCAAATTACAAAGTTAAAAGTTGTGAAGAAAAATTGTAAAATTTATTTTAAAGTTGCGTGTTTGATCTACGGAAATGTGTTTCATACTTATCTTTCATTCTTTGAGTGATTTCCATAGTACGTTGCAAAATTTCATCTACAACCGTTTCCTCTTCTTTTGTCATATACTTGAAAAGACGTGTTAAATCAGATCGAGAATGGTTTAATGTGGCCACGTTATCTAAGAAATGATCCTTTAATTCTTCGTTATGATCCTGTTGAATGATTGTGGCCATAGGAGCCGTCTCCAAAACAGGAACATTATCAACAACGTAGTTGTTGACAGACGAAGGAAAATGCAATGAAAAGTTAGTATGGTTTTTCAACAAATACATATGCTTACATGGCTGTCTTCGTTTGCCGAAATCGTAACAGGAACAAGACATAATGACATTGTCAATGGTTACTTCAATTGAATAATCGATTGAAGCACCATCGACAAAGGAGCTAACCTGATACCTTCTGATTCCTTCACCATCTACATCCGAGGGACCACCAACCATTCTCTCTCTATCCTCATCATCAACTTCCTCAGCCTCAAGCTCTCTGATTCTTTGCTGCTTAAAGAAGGGTGACATCGCACCGTTACCCTGAATAACCCTTTCAAATTCTTGAAGGAGGTAATACTCGACATCATTGACCAAAACAAAAACGAGCTTGTCGAGTCTCTTGTTTCTAACTTCGGCCCAAAAACACGGTCTTCAATTGATTGTGCCAAGATTCGATGAAGTTGTTGGTCAACATATGAGAAAACTGGATGTCTTTGTACGATCTACTCCAAACTTTGAACTTGTCTTCAGTACACCAGTTTTTGACGAAGTAGTCCATAAACTTCGTTTGGTCGGCATACTCTTCTTGGAAACCAATAACCTTTTGATGGAACTGATCAAGATCTTCTTCGTATACGATGCTTTGTAAATAGCTCATCATTTCACCTCTGAGCACTCTATTCTGAGAAGGTGAAAATCCAGGAACAGAAACAGAAGCAAGATGTTTGTTCCAAGCCTGAGTCACATGGAAAATGCAGTACTGAATTTTTGTCTTTGCTGGATCAAAGGTGTTGGTAATTGCATTTACCTCGGCCTGGCAACAGTCAATGGTGAATTGTTCAGGATCAACCAAAAGACGGGCATCCCTCAAATGCTGAAGCCATTCAACAATTGGTCCTGTGCCATGATCATTGGTAATCATATAGGCAACTGGCCATCCTCTGCCAATGCTATTATCACGAATGATCAAAGTATACAAAATATCGGCCATATTGCTGGAAATACTATGAGTGGCATCCAAACAAAACGCACTGGAATTCTTCATTCGAATCTTCTGATCGGGGGAGACAAACCCACAGGCGAACAAGGATGGGTCCTCAGAGTATGCTAATTTTCCAGTAAAGCATTCGTAGCCTTCAGATGGCAGTTTTGTCTCAATCCAAATTTTAAAAGACACCATATGATCCTTATGAAAATGATACATCTCCTTATCAACCTAAAACGCGTTATTGTTAATATCAATATTCCATAAATACTGAGTTTATAGTCTGACCTTGTTCATAGTGTTCCAGATATCATGGTAATTAACCTTACGATGAGACTTGCGACCATAAGAGTCAGCTGCCTTCAACATATCAATTCTAATTTGACGAGGAGTCTTTGATGAATGCTTCAGCTGCTGCAAAATCTCATGTAAACGGTCTCTTGCGAGAGAAAGAGTGCGAATATCGTCCATAAAATCTCCAGGAACATGGTTTGTATGATCCTTTTCGATAATGAGCTCATAGAACTCGGGATAAGCATAAAAGCTTCTAACACGGAGAGTGCACTTGCAGTCAACCTTTTTCGATTTTTTTTGAACGGGTCGATCCTTGGCAACAGACTTGTAAGTACCAGCACGATGACAGCAATACTGTTGAGAGAAACGGAGAGAAATGCTTCTAGCCTTAGCTTCTTCAAGAGAGAGATCCATGGGTTGCTTGTTGGAATTAGTGATTCTCCAGCCATAGGCACAAGCTTCGTTGATTTCGGCCAGGCATTCCTTCCAGCTAGCTGATTCTACTTTAATTGTTACGCCAGTATTTAACTGCATTACACCGGGCAAAGTTGAAGGAGTAAGGGCTTCCATAATGTTTGTTAAAGAGTATATCATATTGTTGGATGACATAATTAGTTCAAGGTTGTAATAAAAAAAAATTTTATCAAGCGCGTGAACCAGACAGGTGCTCAAAAAAAAAAATAAAAAAAAAAGTAATCACAATCCTGTTTTCGGAAAATCATTTACCATCTACCAACAAATATAAAAATTCGTAATTTGCCTTTCGCCAGAATTTGTTTGTCAATAGCTTTTTTCTGGACGTCCTGGGATGCTTGAATAGCTTCGGCTGCTTCAACTCTAATGGCCTGTAATTGAGTAATTTGATGATCGATTCTGAATCTGAGCTGCTCGTCTTCAATTTCTTGGTTGGGAGGAATATCAAGGAGACTCAATTGGTCACCATCTTGAATACTCAACTCTTGCATGCTTTGTTGGAGATATCGATCAAAAGGGGAATAGGCTTCTCTTCCATAAGTGAGAAAAAATGGTGTTTGCTTGGTAGTGGATTGTTTCATAGTTCGGTTTGCGTACAAGGTTGCAGGTAGATAAATGTGCCAATCTTGACGTTCAACATCGAGGCGCTTTCTCAATACCTGTCCCAAAGTCCGATTAAACCGTTCGATAAGACCATTTCCTTCAGGATGATAGGGGCTTGAAGTTTTGTGGATTATACCAAATCTTTCACACACCGTATTAATTAGAGAACTTACAAATGGCTTTCCATTATCCGAAATAATAGTGTGGGGACATCCATGAGTAGTAATGATTCGGTTATAGATAAAGAGAGCAATTTCACTTGAGTTTTGGACTCTCAATGGTTCGGCTTCAACCCATTTAGTCAGATAACAAATTGCTGCTACAATATAGCGAAGGCCACCTCGGAAGGTTGACACCTGCTTAATGTCGATACCAATTTTTTGAATGGTT
Organism: Mucor mucedo; assembly: GCF_025094135.1. Classification (NCBI taxonomy): domain Eukaryota; kingdom Fungi; phylum Mucoromycota; class Mucoromycetes; order Mucorales; family Mucoraceae; genus Mucor; species Mucor mucedo. Next base: position 71,447 of record NW_026252418.1, on the reverse strand, counting down.
CTTCGGAGACTGGAATAGGATTCAATCTTTCTTGTAACATAGGTTTTCCTTCTTTTTGACATCTAGGACATCTTGAAATATAATCTTGTACTTACTTCGACATAGTGGGCCAGTAATACCTCTAAGATATTTTGTTGAGAGTAGTTTTGAAAGCAAAATGTCCACCAAGAGGATGAGCGTGGTTTGCCCATATGGCACCATCTTGTTGTTCTTTGGTAAGTAATACTAAACGTGGTTGATTGGAGTTGGAATTTGAGCCATGTCGATATAATTGATGGTCGATGATTAAATAATTCTTGCTTTGAGTTTTGATAAATTGAGAAGTTTCCTTAGAGATATCCTTAGGATACTCCAAGGGTAGTGAGATAAGATTGTAGTGATTGTAATTTGTGATTCATTGATAAGTGTATTTTTGTGTTGGTTTGGGGTTGGTTTTGATGTTTTTGGTTTATAATATTTTTTACTGTTTATTGATGTGTTTTTGAAGGAGATTTAAATTATTTAAGAAGTCAATAGAAGCTTTTAATGACTTCGCATAATATTGGTCAGAAAAAGAGATAAAGTTTTACAACGATTTATGTCAAAGTGGTTGAAGAAAAATAGTTTTAAAGACATAATGCTTATTGGTCTATAAGGAAATAAAGTTTTACAACAATTTAAGTTCAAGTGGTTGAAGAAAAAATAGTTTTAAAGACATAATGCTTATTGGTCTCGTGTTTAAATTTTAACGACATTATACGCGTTGGTCGGATAGTTGCTATCAAAATTAATAACCCAGACGAGAGAGGAAATCAGTGGATTCATTGACCCTACCAGGTCGGTACTTGACGGTATACTGATATTCACTTAATAAGTTGATCCATCGAATGAGGATACCAGAAGGGTTCTTGGTGTTGAGAAGCCCTTTGATGGCAGAATGGTCAGTGATGATAGTGAAATGGCGCCCAAGCAAATATGGTCTAGACATTTTAATCCCAAAGATTACCGCGAGGCATTCCAATTTCGAGATTCCATAATTGGCTTCTTCTTTGTTAACCGCACGACTGAGATATTGGATCGGATGTTCGCACCCTTCATCATCTAACTGAGTTAAGATGCAGGAAAGAACTTTCACACTTGCATCCGTGACTAATATAAACTCTTTGGAGAAATCTGGTCGCATTAGGACAGGAGCGGAGATTAAGGCGTTCTTTAAAGTTTCAAAGGCCAAGGTGGTTGCCTCAGACCAAGGTTTCTTGTTATCCTTTTTAGTCTGTTCATGCAGGGGACGTGCAATAGCTGCGAAATTACGCACGAACCGGCGATAATAAGAACAAATACCAATAAAGCTGCGAATATCCGTGATAGTCTTGAGCAAAGGGAGATTGTCGATCTTGTCCAATTTAGCGGGATCTGTTTTTAGACCTTCGGAGGTAACAATGTATCCAAGGAACCTCAGAGAAGCTTTGAAAAACTTACATTTACTTGGGTTAAAGGTCAGTTTGGCGGCACGACAACATTCAAATACTCGACGAATATGCTCAAGGTGGTCGTTGTTGTTGTTGCTGTAAAATTCAAATCATCGATGTAGCATACCAGAAATTTGTTGATCAGTGGACGAAATGCAATATCAACAAGCCGTTGAAAAGAGGACGGGCTGTTACACAGACCCATGGGTAACGTCACATATTCAAAACTGCCAAATTTGGTTGCAAAAGCCGTCTTTTCAATGCTGTCTTCCTCCATAGGGATTTGGTAGAACCCAGAGGTCATATCCAAAGCGCTAAAGATCTTGCATTTACCGAGTTGATCCAACAAATCGTCGATCCGAGGCAAGCTATAAGCATCAAGCTTACTGATAGCATTCAACTTTCGATAGTCGATCACAAGTCGATATTCTTGTGGGGGAGCTTCTTCACCTTCCATAACAGCTTTCCTAGCTTTCTTGACAAGCGTGACTGGGTCAACCCAACGACTGTATGACGGCCGGATGATACCAAGATCACAGAACCGTTTCAATTCTTTTTCCAAATATTCACTTTCCATAGGACTTAATCTATACGGGCGATGTCGAATTGGCACTACATCCTCCGTAATGATACGATGTTTGATCATGTTCGTTCGACCAATTGAATTCTTGTCCCAATCAAAGATATCTCCAAATTCTTGGACCATAGCATAGAATTGCTTCTTGACATGAGGTTCTATGGTACCAATTTCGATCTTTTCCTTGATGATGTCCATAGATACGGTGGCTTAGTCCTGGTTGGAGTTCATTGGATGTTCCTGGTGAGACATGGCACAGAGTTCATTACCTTGAATAGTATCTTGTGAGGGATCATAGCTATTAACTTCACCGATAGTTACATTGGGACAAATAGTATGAGAACTGTTAGAATTATTGGTAATGGTAATCTGAAATTGATTATCCAGATTAATAAAATTAATTTGGCAATCATCATTAAATCGGTCCAAGTTCCTTTCAAATTGGGAATAACGCAAGTGCAAATCATAAATCAAATTAGGAAATGTTTTCACTGGTTTGTCCAAAAAAATGTCCTTTGTGTCTTAGCCGCTAAAATACAATCCGTGTTTGAAGTGGTTACTCGAAGTACATCATTGTCAACCGAAAGAACTAAACCACTATCCGTGTTAATGTCATCTTCTAACATATATAATTCCGAAGATGGATTTCCTTCATGAACCATAAGTTCATCATCAGAGTCACTTTGACTAGAGTCTTCAGAGTTATCAATTGAACTTTCATCACTCTTCGAAAAGTCACTATCATCATTGGTTACATGGTCAACTTGCTTTGCGGTCAAAGGGGTAATCATATCCTTTTTCATTGCAAACTCGATGGATACTTCGGTAGGCTTTCCTTTATATTCAATTTTCACGATTTTCTTGGGGAAGTGAATGATAGCATTTGAACGTTGAAGCCAGTTGGTACCGAAGATGAGTGGGATGGGGATACTGGGTAATACCTCAATAGTACAAGGAACGATTAACCCATTCGCTTTAATAGGTACATCATAGATCAAACCCATGGATGCTTGCTTCAAACCATTGCCTAAAGTAAACACACTGTTGGATGGCCCATCAATTTTATAACCTAACGATTCCACCAGCGATTGAGACATGCAAGTCTTCGATGCACCACAGTCAATCAAGGTTTTGATTTCCAATTTATCAATCACAAAACGAGAATACACAGTGGTTGAGTCCACCTCTTTATTTGATCTTTCAATGTAACTTAAGTGTTGTACGTTATTTTGATTAGGATCCAGGGATTTAGCCGCTTGTCGACATGCATTGATTAATTGTCTCTTCAGACTGGGATTAATAGCAATCAACTCCTTTACCTTGATGTTGGCAGGTTGTTCTAAAACATTGTCGATAATGTTGTAGGTTAGCACCGGTTTCGCTCTTGTTCTACGTCTCTTCTTTTTGTCCGAAGTGACAAAAGCTTGAGTAAAGAGAGGAGCTGGAGGGGCTTGTGCCTCTTGCATAACCACTTCTTCAGTATCAGGATAATGGTTATCAGGAGCAAAGGAAACAATTTTCTCCATTTCCAGTCTAGGAGCCAAAGGAGGGAAAGTCTTTATCAAATTAGACTTCAATTGCTTCTCTTGCATTACGGGACCTTTCTTGTGGATGACCTTCTCCTTGTGTAACGTTCTAGGTTCAGGCTTGTTATCTTAGGATCTAACAGCAGCATAAAGTTCTTCTTGATTATATTGATTCATCGAAGACTGAATATTATCATTGATCATGACATGTAAGGATTGATTATGATCATTGTTGTTATCAGAGTTGTTATTGTTATTGTTGTTGTTGTTGTTGTTGTTGTTGATGGATTTTTGGTTGGTGTGGATGTTCGATTGACCATCAGATTTCTCTGCAATGGACCCAACTAGTTTTTTGAAGAACTAGCTTTGTTGTTGTTACGATAATTATTAGAATATTGTGGTTTGTCATTGCGAGCATCATTACTGTTGTTGTAGTGATCGTTGCGAGGTTGATCCGAGTTTCCACGATAATTGTTGTAATTACTGTTATAATTATTGTTACGATAATTATTATTGGAGTAATGAGGCTTATCATTGTCATTACAATAATTATTAGGATATTGAGACTTATCATTATCATTAAGATATCCTTCTTTATCATTACGATAATTATCCGAATTGTTATAGCGATTATTAGAACGACGTTTATTATAATTATTGTAATTTGTCCGAGATAAATGACGCTTAATACTTTCATCAATTAAAGCCTTAATCTTATCTTCTGCGATTTTTCCAATATCCGAAGTAGAAGGAGAAGGATTACTTTCCATATAATTTAATCGTAGTGTTTGCATACTAGCGGTTAAATTACCAATAGAAGGGGATTCAACAATAGGTTAAATGGGGCTAGGTACAACACTGGCCAAACGAGAAGAGAAAGATACTTCAGCAGGGAGAGGGGAAGATATGGCGTTGAATGGATTATCAACAATTGCAATGCTCTTTTGATGGTAAGCATTCCAGTAACCATCGGTACACTTCAAGTATTGGTTAAAAGTTTCAGCACCCATTAATTTACACTGAATTATAATTTCAGCAAGAAGACCGGTTTGAAAACGCATTTCAATTTGAATAGAATCATTGATTTCGGCTAGTTTTGCAGCTTCCTTCAATCTTCCCAGGTAAACACGCGGGTGTTCAGCAGGTCCTTGGCACATACTGTTAAATGCCAATTGGTAGCGACGAATTAATTGAGGAGTAATATATTCTTTACGCAAGGCGTCAGCAAATTGCTTATAGGTACAATCGGTAAGGTCACCTTCCTTTTCCAATAATGCATCTAAAAATACACGAGCACTATGTCGCAACTGAGTTTGCAAAGTGACAATTTTTCTTTTGTCGGCAGTAATGTCCGACAGGGCAAAATACGATTCCAATAGTTTTTCAAAATGACGATAATCTTCACCTTCATCACCGTAGAATTCGATGAGACGATTACGAGGATTACCAGAGAGGTAATTTTGAGGAGCATGGTGTGAGTAAGCCAACACAGTGTTATCAGACGCGGTGTTCATGATAGTAGTACGGATTAAGTTTAGAGTTTCAATGAGTTTGAATAGAGAGACCCCTGTTAGTGAGCACCAAAATGTTAAGACACTGGTAATAGTTCTTAAAAAATAAGGTGGATATAGGTTATTAACACTGAGGTTAATAATAAAGTCGTTATGAAAGTGAGCACCAGACTGGAAGTAGTCAACTTAAGAAATCTTATAATATAAAGTTTTTAGGATAAGAAGATAATCAACGATGATTTTAAGAGGGCGTAAGTAATATAAATATAAACGAATTACCAAGATTAAAAAGAAAAGTAATTATGTTATTATAAACAATATCTTACATACCGTTTTGGTAATAAAGAGATTCGAGTCGAGTGTGAAATTTGAACCTTGAACTAATTGTTATATGTAAAGTAAAGACTTAAGATAAACAAGAAGTATGAAAGTTGAGGGAAACACAAAGGAGTCAATTACAAATTATTAAGAAACTAGATTTTTAGTTAAGATAAAACTGAAGAAATATTTATTAGAAAAAAAAAGGGGCGTATTTATAGGAAAGATCCTATCCTGTGTAACACCATGTCAATTTAGATTGGCTGCAACAACGTACTTTGGGGAGATCTTGGTTACTTTGTGAAAAGGACTCATCTTGACTGGAATCTTAACTTGATGGTTCAATTCGGCGCGTCTCTTGGCAGACAGGAGAGCAGTAGTGGGAGCCATTATAAAAATTGGAAATTGGGACAGGAGTAAAGGAAAGAGCACTCAAATTGTGTCATTCTACATCAGGTAATTTATATATGCGTAATTTGTTGATATACACCAGTCGCTCTTTGACAGTGATCGGGTCTTTAGTCTTGTAAGTACCCCTGTGTGACTCCTGGGAGATTATAAATAGGCTTTTATATTGATCTTCGAGTTTACCTGGCCAGGAATTTTGTAAAAAGGATCTATAGACGTCTACCGAATCACTAATTTCGAACTGCGGTTTCAAAAGTTTTCCTTTTGCTAGGATCTTCTTATCAATCGCCTTTTTTGAATTTTTTGAGAGAGTCGAATCGACTCAGTGGCTTCTAATCGGATTGCTTGTAACTGTGTGATTTGATGGTTGATTAAAAGCTTTAATTTTTCATCTTCAATTTCTTGGCTTAGAGAAATGTCAAGGAGACTCATCTGGTCACCATCTTGATTACCCAACTCTTGCATGGGCTTTTGAAGGTACCGATCAAAGGCAGAAAAAGCTTCACAACCATAGGTAAGTTTGAAGGGAGTTTGTTTAGTAACGGCCTGTTTCATGGTTCGGTAAGGATATTAGGTGGCGGGTAAATAAATGTGCCAATCCTTTCTTTATATATCGAGTCGCGTTCGAAACACCTGTCCTAGAGTACCATTAAATCTTTCAATTAATCCATTACCCTCCGGATAAGAAGGAATTGAAGTATTATAAGTAATGCCAAATCTTTCGCACACTGTATTGATTACAGCGCTGACTAAGGGTTTACCATTGTCTGAAATGATGGTATGAGGGCAACCATGGGTGGTGATAATACGGTTGTAAATGAATAAGGCTATTTCGCTGGAATTTTGTACTAGTAATGGTTCAGCTTCGGCCCATTTAGTAAAATAACAGATAGCTGCGACTATATATTTATGGCCAGCTCTAGAAGTAGATACATGTTTAATGTCAATGCCAATTTTACTAAAAGGTTCAGCGGAGACCGGAATCGGGTTTAATCTTTCTTATAAAGTAGGTTTTCCTCCTTTTTGACACCGGGGACATTTGTTGACGTATTCTTAAGCTTCTTCTGCCATGGTAGGCCAGTAATATTTTAATGAGATATTGTTTAAAGTAGTTTTCAAAGCATTATGTCTTCCTAAGGAATGGGAATGATTGGCCCAGATAGCGCCATCTTGTTGTTCTTTAGTAAGTAGGACCAAACATGGTTGATTTGAATTTGAATTAAAGCCATGTCGGTGCAACTTCAGGTGGATGATTAAATAATTTATACTTTGAGTTTTGATGAATTGAGAAAGATCCTTAGAGATTTCCTTAGGAAACTCCAGGGTAGTAAGATAATCGGATAAGGCTTGCAGTTTGTAATTCATTGTATAATAATTAGTTTGAGTTAGGTTTTGGTTGGTTTTGATGTTTCAGGTTTATAATTTTTGTATTGTTTATTAAATTGATTTTGGAGGGGTTTTAAAATTGGAGGATAGCGGAAGCTTTTATTGATTTTAGTTATATTGGCCATGATAAAAAATTAAGTTTTACAACAATTTATTTACAATTGGTTGAAAAAAATAGTTTATAGACATAATCCTTATTGGTCTTGTTAATGTAAAGTTTTACATCAATGTATCTGAAAGTGGTTGAAGAAAAAATTGTTTTGAGACATAATGGTTATTGGTCTTGAGTTTAAAGTTTAACAACATTATACGCATTGGTCCGATAGTAGAATATCAAGATCAATAACCAAGAGGTGACAAGAAATCGGCGGATTCATTTACTTTTCCAGGACGATACTGGACATTATATTCATGTTCACCATATAGGTTAATCCACTGTATCAAGATATCAGAGGGATTCTTCGTGTTGAGGAGACCTTTGATGGCGGAATGATCCATCTTCTTCGAGTATAAAGGTCCTATCGTTATTCTTAGTCAATTCTTGGAACCAAGGATGAAAGTTACCTGCCAAAATATTGAAGTATTCATCCTGGCCAACAGTACCTTCAATGATAGTCAAAGCACCAAAACCTTTAGCCCAGAGACAACCCCAGATCATAACACCATCGCCACCCCACATCACAGTTGGTACGATATGGTTTTCTTAATACCTTTCCCCAACTTTCCTCAAAACTCTAGCACCTCCATCACCCCCTTTTTACCGACAAACGTGATTCATCGGACCAAACGACACTGCTCCACTGATCTTTTGTCCAATTCACATGAGCTTGTGCCCATCGAAGCCTGTTTTTCTTATGTCTGTCTGTTAAACGTGGCTTATGTGCTGCATAATAGGTCCAAATCCAAGCCCCTTTACTGATGCGATAATAGTTGCTCTACAGACGTTAATTTCAGCCCTTTGTAACTCTAATTTCAAGTCGTCATATGGGACAAATGGATCGTCTCTAATGACACGTTCGATATGTCTTTGCGCCCTCTGGTCAATCTTTTTTCGTACACCAGGTTGCTTTTTTGGCAAGGGACTACCTGTTTCCTTTATTCTTTTAATAACACTTCCCACAGTGGACGGTAGTACGTCGACTGTACGTGAAATGGCAGTTGGCGTTATGCCGTGCTTATTTAGGTAAAAAATACCCCAAAGTTTATCTTCTTTTAATGGATTATAGCTACCACGAGTGTTATTTGTCGAGTCTGTTGAAGACATACCTGGTTAAATAGTGATATACGAGAGAAGAAACGATTTTATTAAAATGGGTGGCTTAAAAAAACGCCAAAAATAAGGTTTCGCTAAAATCACTTTTGTGAGACTGTATATCATTCAACTGTCATATCGTGTTTTCTCATTTCATAGGTATATTTTATATTTTAAGAAATGTTTTATTTAAAGGATGTAAATGGATGTGGATATAGAGTATAATATATTTAAATGGGTCAATTAACGTGTTATTAAGCTAGTGAATAATGTTAGTTATACGACCTCTACGTAATCATACCTTAAATATAGATATATTTGAATGTGTCTTTTCAAAAATATTTTAAACTAGTAAGGGACGTTAGTTATACGGTATAGGTAGCATGATATATGTTAGGTGCAAAAAGTACCTTAGGATTTGAGCGTATGATGTGCCTTTATGTGAGTTTTGACATATTTACAATAAGTAATACTTTGATGATCTCAATATTCAAGATAATGTAGTTTAAAAAGAACATAACAGGTGGATGTTAGCTTCTTAAATCAATATAAAAGAATCTTACAGAAAATAAAAGGGTATACAGGTAGGGAATGAGCGAATTCGATAGTATAGAAAGCCTGTAAAATAAGTAACGGTATTAGTATCTACATCAAAAAACCAAAATCAGGACTTACCGATTGATTAAAGTCTTTTTGAAAAGTATGTAAAAGAAAGAGAAATAATAGTAAAACGACGGATCGCGCACCTTTAGTTTGAAAAAAAATAGCCTAGCGTAAATTAGTGTGATTTTTTACAAAATTATTGGTCTAATAAAATTAAGTGTCATTTTAGTAGATTTTATAACATTTATTTACACAAAAAAAGAAAAAAACGAAGGAAGAAGCCACATAAAAAAGTAATAGAGCAGAAAGAAGAGGTAAATATAATTAAGTTCTACAAAAATAACGTATCAGCAAATGACAACAGTTTTGAACGGCATTTATTCTCGCATATCTTTTTGTTCTCTTCGAGCCCCTTTAGCTTTTTTCCCTCTTCCGTTTGCCTGGTGTTACGCGACAAATAGAGCCTACTTTCAATTAATCCTCTCTTTTAATCACCTACCAAAGTGCATGACGCCTTTTCGGGCTTGCACCTGTCAAAACTACCTCTTTCCATCTTTTTCTTATTCATAGATCTGTGACCTCTTACTAGGCGCAATTATCTCATTCTTCATAAATTTATTTAATTTCTTTACTTTCAGTGACTGGATTATATATCCAGCACTATAAATAGGCATCCATAAGACCTCTCTTTCAATAAAAATCCTCATCTATTACCTTACTCATATTTTAATACTTTGACCTATTAGTTTTATATATTGTTAAGCCACTGGTAATAGTTCTTAAAGGATAAGGTGGATGTAGGTTGTAAACACTGATGTTAATAATAAAGTAGTTATGAAAGTGAGCACCAGACTGGAAGTAGTCAACTTAAGAAATCTTATAATATAAAGTTTTTATGATAAGAAGATAATCAACGATGATTTTAAGAGGGCGTAAGTAATATAAATATAAACTGATTGCCAAGATTAAAAAGTAAAGTAATTATGTTATTATAAACAATAGAGAGCTTTGGGGAATTTTTGTCTTAATTCAGTTCTGCGTTTTAATTTTCTTGTTACACACATTTCGAATCAATCTCACATCATAATTTAGTGCCAAAAGAAATACAATAACATTACGTCTTTTAATGACATAACGAAATACTTTAGTTTCTCTTTTTTTACTTAAACTTTTTTATCATTATGTCTGATGAATACATTACTGAAGAAATTCTTGATAACGGAAACAGCACTATTATTGTTGAAAATGAAGGAGAAGATATGTTAGAAGACGATATACTTCAACGTCCAGATGTACGAGGCTTCTTTAATAATGGTCAACGTTTGGAATTCGAGCTGTCAAATGACAAGATAAGCATAGATCTTTTTAGGTTTTTGCATGTTCAACTTAAATACATAGCAAGGACAATGTGCTTCCCTGAACGTATCTATTTCAGAACGAATGATATAAGTCATCGATTCTCGTTTGGCCGAGTCTTGTGTCTAGGAATAATGCTACGAAGACTAGCGTATCCGAATCGCCTTCCCAATCTTGAGATATTGTTTGGAATTAATCAAACAACTATCGATGTTGCCTTCAATGGTCCATGACAACTTTCACGAAGGTATCAGATTTAATAAGAAACGTTTGAATCCTTTCAATCTTCAATTGTTTTCAGCTGTCATACAAGCAAAGGTAAACATGATGCTAAATATATCATATAGTTATTAATAATACGCTGAATTGTACCTATCACTTACATAGGATCTCTATATGATAATATTGTGGGTTTCATAGATGGCACTTTGGCCGCGGTTGCTAGACCCATCCGTGGCCAAAGATCTACTTTTAATGGGCACACGGTTAGTGATTTATGATCGGTATGTGTTTCTTGTTCTAAATTTCCAAAATTATGTTCTCTTACGTATAGCGCTGTCATGGTTTAAAATACCAAAGTACTGTCACGCTTGATGGTATTGCGGCCAGTCTAGCAGGCCCCTTTGCTGGAGCTATTCATGACGAAAACATGTTTGACACAGGTGAAGTAATCGTTGATCTTCGTCAATGCCTTTGTATTTCTCACATTGAAGAAAGGGTACACGCAATATACGGAGATCCTGCATATAGAGAAGATAGATGCTTGGTAAAGCCATTCAGAACAGGTAATAGTTTACTGTCGGTTTCAAAATACAATTACGTATCATAGTTGACTGCAAATATTAGGCACCCAAATGACTGCTGCAGAAAATGATGTAAATGAATCAATGAAAGCAGTACGAATCGCAGTAGAATGGGGGTTTGGTCATGTTGCAAAGTTGTTTTGTTTTGTTAGATACAAGCCAGAACAGAAGATACTCCATAGCAGATGTGGTCCTTTTTATGAAGTTGCAACGCTCATGAAAAATGTTCACATCTGTGTCAATGGAGGTAATCAAACGAGTAAATATTTTGGAATAGAACCGCCAGCATTAGAGGAATATATTGATGAAATAAGGCCATAATAAACTAGGTTTTATTGTTGCTTTTTTATATCGTCTTCCTTTGGAAGTTGGACAGGCGCATTTGGACAAGGAAGATAGGGATGTTGAGGGACGGGACCTTTGAGGGCTTGGTGTAATAGTTTTTCATTGTCATCCTGTTTTTTGATAACAGTCTTCATCATGTCTTCAATTATATCGATTTTATGGCCCATTTTTTTTATGGCATCTTTTTCTTGTAACCTGTCCTGTTCCAGGTTTTCAATTGAGCGTTTAATGCGTCTGTTCAATTCAGGAACGGGATTTACACAAGCTGCCTGTTTATCCTTAATGGCTTCCTCATCACATTCATTTTTTTTTAAGAGATGAAAAGTCCAGCTGCATCGTGTTGGTCTGCTGACCGACAGCATGTTTGCCCTTCTTTGAAGCCGCTACCAAAGCTTCTTGGTCTCTTTTTTTCTTTAAAAGAGCATTGGTTTCGGCCTCCTTTGTCTTACTTGTCAACTGCTTACTCTCTTCCATCTAAGTAACATATCAACATATGATGTCATATAGTTTAAATTGGTTGCTTACTTTCAGTTTCAATTCCATTACCCTGTGCTCTAGGTAAGTCTCAGAATCGTTACTTCCAGTGCCATACGTAGTGTCATACAATTGCTTTTTGGAAACATCTTTGATCAAATTGTTGATCTTCAATTGAAAGGTATTCCAACTATAAGTTGTTGCTGCATTTCTATCTATTTCGTTAACGTTTCTCATAACGGTTTTTTTTTGCCTCTGACACTTCAAGCTTCTTTCCATCATATGGATGATATGCAATCATGGCATCGACATGAGCAATTACTCTTCGGTCTGTCCATTCTCCGTACTGTTTTTTAGGTGGGGAGTTTTTTGAGGTGTCGTTGTTTTTAGTCATTTGAAATATATGAAATAGGTTTATTATTTTTGAAAGTAGACAAAAGATAGCGTTTAAAAATAAGAGAATGCAATAGCTTTATTGGAAATCATCATGACGAAATTTCGTAAAATTCACTAAAATAAACCAATATGATTCGCTGAAACGAAATAACACAAAAAGGCGTAACATTTATTTGGATTTATTTCCTAACTGTTTCCCATCAATTGCTTTAAGCTACATCGGAGTTGAAAACCAAGGTTTTTCCTTTTTTGAGAAAACATTGAATTGAAATTTGGCTCCCCGAAGCTTTCTAACATCTTATATACGGTTTTGATAATAAAGCGATTCGAGTCGAGTGTGAAATATGAACTTTGAGTTAATTGTTATATGAAAAGTATAGACTTAAGATAAACAAGAGGCATGAAAGTTGAGGGAAACACAAAGGAGTCAATTACAAATTATTAAGAAACTAAATTTTTAGTCAGGATAAAACTGAAGAAATATTTATTAAAAAAAAAAAGGACGTGTTTATAGAAAGGATCCTATCCTGTGTAACACCAAGTCAATTTAGATTGGCCGGAACAATATTATTCAGCTCTATTATTATTCTGATTGATCTCTCGGTGATATATTATCATTGTATCTTTTATTTATAAGTATATAAGGCTATACTTATTCTCACTTATTTTCAGTTCAGCTTCTGATTAAACTAGCTGTGGTGCTCACTTAACTCGCAACTCTAAAGAGCTTTCTTTACTAAACCTCTATTTTATTTCAAGAATCTCTTTTATCTCTATCATTCTACTCGAATATTCTTCTAAAACTGGGCAACACGCTTTCTAGGAGCAGGAGAGATGACTTCATCATCTAGCTCAATCCCCTCCAGCTCACCGTTTCCAGACATATAATCATCAACGAACCAGAAACGGTGTCTTCTTGGATGGAAGTGGGAACTGCAACAGCTGAAACCAGCTCTTCATCCCCAGAAACTTCGGGCTACAATGATTATCAGTTAAAAATAAAATGAAAATTTAGCCAAACCAAAAGCTAAATAACATACCATGAATGCTCTGATATAGCTGTGGTAACTAGTCAAAATCAATGTTTTTGCCGCCCAGTTTTCTGTACATTTATCTAAAGGAAGATTGGATCTTTTAGCAATTAATTTCAAATGATTGACAGCTTCAGAGTTAAGGTGAGAAGGAATAACTTTCCACCTAAGTTTTAATCATAAAGGTCCAAAGCATCAAGCCTAATCTTAAGCTGCAGGACACTAGTCTTGTTGTATGAATTCAGCTACGAAAGGAACGTTTGCATGTTCAACGTTTTCTGAGCTCTCACAAGAAGACTGTCCCTCAGGTAGATTTTCAAATACGGTTTCGCTTTCTGTACAAAGTATTCAATGTAAGCTGACTTTCGGTATTTGCTGCCTTTAGCCGATGTTTTTTGAATGTCTCGTTCGTATGAAGACAAAGGGCTATCATACTCATGGTTCCTACTATGATGGACAGCTGGCCCCGTAGGCGCGGCTGTAAGTGTATTTATGATGATTAAAGACGTTAGTAAGAGTTGTAACCGACCATAGTCTATCAGTTATAAATTTTGTATATACCTCTGTTTCTTTCGCTATCATCATCACGCTCTTGAAGGAGAAAATCCAGTTTTTTCTCCGTTCGTTTGATGGAAGCAAGTGTTTTGTTCCATACGATTTCGGAACGTTGTGCGGATTCACCAAAAAAGTTTACGCTGTAATTTGGCATATTAATAAGAGTTAAATAATGAAGAAATGAATAAGACTATCTTATGTTGGCTATCTAATATATGTTAAAATTAAAACTCCTTTATTATTTCAACAATGATGTAATAAACAATGTCATTAAAAATTACAGTAATTCCCAAAAAGCGTCCATACACAAGAAATACAGTATACATGGTCCCTAAATACAGTATAAGCGTGTAATTTCACGTATTACTTACTTATCAATTACACGTTTTTGGGTGATTTGCATGATCAATTTACTGTCGACAAGAACTAGCATTATCACTAGTACGTAGATGTTGTTTTTTAGTGTAGTCTAGAAAGGAGGCTATATAATCTGTTGGATATAGCATAAATCAAATTTCTCAGTTCTTTATTATTGTACTTAATCTTTTCCAAATGAATAACGATTACCCAATTAATCCTTACAACGTCTGTAACGTATGCCAATATTCTGCCCCTAATGCTAAAAGCATGTACGTACACGTACAAAAGAAGAGGTGTATGTCTTTAGCCAATGAAGTTGATACGAGCATCGAATCCTCCCATGTAACTCGAATTGACGGATTCTCCTCGGAAGATATCGATATGATTGACAGTGCAGATACTCTTGGAAATGATGATGATGTCGACGAAGGTATGGGCGAAACAATTTTTAAATAATGTGCATTTGACTTACTTTTGCAATACATATGAAACAGTTCTGCAGGAAGAGTTTCCTGACGTAATTTCATATGAGTATTTTGATAGCAACCACGGCCATCATAATAAATTGAGGGTATTTGAGATTCCTGCAATGAACTGATCAGAAAGGTGTCTCGAAGGAAGTACAACGCCATCTAATTTCATTCTTGAACAAAATATTGCTTGATTGTATAACACCATAAGCTTGCATCCAAGGTAAAACAAAAAGCAACAAAGACTTCCATTTCTCATGTTTTTATCACTCAAATTAGGCTTAGGTGGGACAAAGCTTCGTTCTCCTGATCAGATAAAATAACAGTGGTTAATACTATAGGTATTTGTAAAGAATGTGATGTCTGCGTTAATAGCTGTTACCTTTTCATGGATGTTGATCAAGCTGTAGATTGCCCTAATCCCAAATGTAAAGAGAAAAGATTCAAAGACAGTAGCAAAGTTTCTCGTAAAGTTATGCCACGCGTGTCCATCGGTGAAGCATTGACACAGATGCTATTGGATGATGACAACAGGGAGCTTTTTTGACTACAAGTCTACGTTTAATCTCGATGATAATCAACTTGTTGATATTTTTTCAGATCAACACTTTGCATCGTAAAGGGGTTATTGGTGAAAAATATATGTGCCTTGTAATGTATGTCGATTGCTTACAAAATAAGCCAAAACCCGGTCATAGCCAAACCATGATGCACTCTATCATCATGAACCTCGAACCATCTGTTAGGTAATATAGATCCCCCACCTTTTTTTTGTCAAAGTAGTTTTCTTCCTTTCTTACCGTTTTATAGATTTGAAGAAAACATGATGATACCTTTAGGTGTTATACCGTGTGGCCCTGTAAAGAGATACGATTTGATGTCGTTTTTAAAGCCATTCATTGAAGAAGTAGGAGTCTTGCGTACGAAAGGCATGACAGTTCCTAAAATAGTCGCGATGTCTACACAGGAAGAGTGTTTATTCTTGGAATCACAGGTGATATTCCCGGTTTTGCCTCTTCAAAAAACCATCACCGGCACCAATCAACTAGTGGATGCAAAATGTGTAACGTCACTGGTGAAAGACCAATTGGAACTTCACACGGCATGTATTTTAAAAAAAAGGGAACTACGAGAACCAAGGAGTTGGTATCACGTAGTCAAATAGCCGTTAGTATATTTGACGTATTTATAGATACAATGTGTACTTACAAATAATATTTTTGATGAAGAAAAACGGAATCCATGGTGTTTCCGAACAGATCAGTCGTTTACCAACATTCAACGGGTCTTCTTTTTTTTTGTGCAACGAAATGCATTCGTTACAAAACATTAGAAAGTTGGTACAGTAGGTAAATTAATCGTCCGGATGATTTTAGAAAAGTGACAAAAAGAACGATATCTAAAGACCCATTTATTCAAATGACAAAAACGTTATATGGTTAAAAAGATAAAATTGTACTGTGTAACATACATTATTATTTACTATTTGTAAAATGTGAGATTATATTTGTAAGTATATTACACTACATCATCCGGACAATTAATCCGGGTATAACATGACCAATTTAGTAGTTTGTATGACAACCATTGGCTTTAATAACCACCTCAATTCTTGCTCGCATGCTATCTATGTATCTCTGGCAGTCTTCTTTTGTAATGGTATTCCACTGTTCTTAGACTCTTTCCCATAGTTCATGAGCACCTTTTGCTTTTGATGAATACGAGCTCAGCTTCAATTTTAGGTGGTGCCAGACGTGCTCGATTGGATTTAAGTCAGGACTCTGAGGTGGCCAGCTATAAGTCCAGTCCGTATTAAAGTTGTTGTCTTTAAACAACTGCTTTGTTAGCTTAGAAGTGTGCTTCGGGTCCTTGTCCTGCTGAAAATATGTTTTTTCAGGGTCATAACCCTACCAGTCAAGCGTGTCCTTCATTGTTGTTTCCAAGATATTAATGTAATCATCTTTTTTCATTGTGCCATTAAATATCTGACAAGCATAACCAGGTCCATCATAAGTTATACATCCCCACATTATTAAATTTCCACCTCCATGCTTCACTGTAAGATTTAGATGATGAAACTGTAACTTGTCGTCCGGTCTTTTCAAGCAGTACTTAACGCCATCGGATCCCCAAATGTTTATTTTAGTCTCATGAGAGAAAACTACACGTTTCCAATCGTCTTTGGTCCAACTACGATGTGCTTTATCCCAATCCAGTCTTTGTTTCCGGTGATGTGCCCTAAGAAAAGGTTTTTTCTTTTTAACAGCCGCTTCAAAACCCATCGATTTCAGTAGTTTCAGACATGCAGAGTATCCGATTTCGACTCCTAGATCATTGAGATACTTTTCGACCTCTTTTCCTGTTTTGAGATCACCGAGTGCAACCTTCTTTCGAATGGCATTTCGAGTTGTCTCCTTGACTATGCCAGGACGACCTGACGCTGAATGTGACATGTCCGGGAAAAACTTTCGTTTGTAGTCCGAAATCTTGGACTTTTTAACACCTGGCACACGCTCCATTATTTTTGAGTACGAAAAACCCGATTTCAAGAGGTTTTTAATACTGTTTTGTTTTTCAATTGAAAGCGATTTCAATAGTTCCTGCAGACTTGTAGAGAAGAAGAATAAGGAAAGCAAATAAATTTTATGAATGGAAAGACTTCTTGTATTGTATAAGCCATCTTTATATACAAGAAAAAATATGTTTTTGTGACTGTGTATGTCCAATTTCGAGAACTTTCTGGACAATTCACGTATTTTCTAGAACCCGGATAAATTGTTCGGATGGGGTCCGCTTTTTTAACACTCAGTCAGGAAACCAAATATAACGAGGTTGTCCTGAAATTATAGTCACACATACAGAAACATCTGGTCTAGTCCACGGACAAACGCTTGCCCCAATAGAGAACGTGACTGTTGAAGTATTATTGATTAAGTGATTTTTTGCAAAACATCCGGACAATTAATCCACCTACTGTATATGATAATTAGACGAGTGGTGACATTTGCATGTCATTTTTATGACGTAAAGTAAAGAAAAATAAACCATTTATTACTTTTTATGGCAATTTCGTCATAATTTATGACGTAAAATCCAAGACGATAATTATCGTCCGTCATTTTTCTCCACGGATAATTATCGTCCGTCGTTTTTCTTGACCGATATTTATCGTCCGTTCCTGATTTTTGGCTGGGAAAAAAATTTCGTGATTTTTATTTTGAATGTTTGGGACCCCCTAATATCTATGACTAAATATTGTTGTTGTTGCTGATGTTGCTGATATTTTTATTGCTGTTACTGTTGTTGTTGTTGTTTTTTGGTAGGAGTTGACTGACTGCGTGTTATTTCCACATTGTCGTCGCTTTTTACACGTATCTCGCCAATCCACTGTCTTTCCGACACCAATTAGGCTCGTGCGAACATTGCTGCTGACCTAAGCTCAAATCAATGCAAACGCACCCTCTTGTACCTCCGCAACACCTGTCTCCACCAGGTCAAGGCTGTAGGTCACTCTAAGATTAACTTGGGTTATATCAGTAAAAAAGATCTTTTCCCAATTCCTGATTCTCCTCGTCAAGATTCCAAGGTCCCTCCCATACCAGATTCGCGTACTGGACTGTGGTCATTCGGTAAATCAAATGGCGTACTCTAAAGAAACGGATGTAGAAGGATAGCGGGCCAGAGTTTCCAAAATCCACCACACTTTAATTTGTCCATATTTGTAACCTACGCCTGGAATATAAAATTGTAAGTTTTTCCAGGTTGTATAGTAAATTTAGTCAAGTTTCGGTTGTAACAAATGTTTGGGAAGATCATGAAACATCTAAGAAAGAGGTAGATTTTGCAAATTCCTGTCTGTTATCTGTCAATATCCAGTATATTTGACAACTCTATATACATTTCCAAACAATCTATAGTAAATAGATATATATCACCACGGTTGAACCTGACGGAAGATTTGGTCGTCTGTTTCTCCGGTAGTTACTAGCTGAGTTCCGACATCTTTAACAATACAGAAAAGATTTTAAACGAAGAGAAGTTGTCATTAAAGTAACTTAAAAGCAAATACTGAAATCGCTGTAGTAAAACTGTTAACGAAATCATATTTTAAATTTGTACTAACAGCTTGGACAGACGACGAAATAAAGTATATTTGTCCGGTAAATGTCTGGTCAAAATTAAACACTATAATTATCCTAACAAGACAAATTCTCACGCAGCTATTGTGGAGGCAAGTCAATAATTGCAAAATTTAGACTCTAACGTTTGTGCCCTGGACAAAACTTCGTATGAAATTCAAGTTAAATTTTTTCGGAATACAAATTGGCTGTTTAAAAATGAATAAACAGCTAAACAAAACAATTTTCAGAACATGTCTAATCTGTCGAATAAGAGTTTTAGTGGGGCTATATTTTGGTACATCCAGTTTGTTATCCCTCTAAATCATAAAAATCTCGGAATTCTGGTCGCTTATCCGTCAAGATCCAATACTTTTGCGAACTCTGGTCCGTTATCCCTCAAAATCCGTTGACTTCAGGGTACTCCGGTCCGTTATCCCTCAACATCCGTTGACTTCAGGGTACTCCGGTCCGTTATCCCTCAACATCCGTTGACTTCAGGGTACTCCGGTCCGTTATCCCTCAACATCCATTGACTTCAGGGTACTCCCGTCCGTTATCCCTCAAAATCCGTTGACGTCAGAGTACTCCGACCCGTTATCCGTCGTTATAAGATACCTCCGAAAATTCAGGTCCGTTATCTGTTCAGATCTGTCACTTTAGGGTCCTCTGGTTACATTTAACTAATAGCCAAAAAAGATTACAAAAAATTAGAGACAGTTCTAGAATGTGTCATGCATTCTAAACCTGTATAGGATTATCGGCGTTAGTTTCACATGTAAGATAACACGCAAATTATATGAGAATATCCTTAAACTTAGATTGGATTTCAAAAACGTATACACAGAGCCCTCCAAAGTTTCCTAACTATTTGACTTTGTGATATTTTGAGAAGAAATCACATGTTGATAGCATAGGGACACTTTCGAAACATTTTTAATTTTCTGTTTTTTGTTATTATTAGGTTGTTAATCGGGCTAAAAGCGTTTCATAAAAAATGTATAAGTTATTATCACTCTTGTAAGAAGTTATAACATTTTTTTCCATAAAGTTTACAGAAACATTTTTTTGTTCGAAAGACGCCTCGTACTTTTAATTCTACGAGTTACTAGTATAGTCAAATGGTGCTCTAATGGAATGAGTGCTTTAAAAACTGGTTCTAGTACTGGTGTATCTGATAAGACTATTAACTAGAACCACTTGGTTTTATGAGTGAGCCGCGCGTTGTCAGTTTGCGAAAGATAACAAGCTGGAATGTCGACTATGTATTTATGATAAGTAACAAAAACAGGAGTTGAGTTGGCTTTAAAGGTGCTATAAGTAGTTTCCAAAGAATTCTAATTTCCAGAAGTGGACCACTATTTCTGTGATACTCAAGTAACGTGTTTTTCCGTTTATTAAACCGAAAAAGCGTTAATTGGAAGAAAGAAATGTCGGACAGTGTTGTCTGTTTCCAAATCCCAAATTGAGAGCACCTTAACAAACTGAAAACTCGTGGTTTTGTCAGATCACACCAAAATAAAACTTTACAGATTTGAGAAAATCCTTTGTTTCTACAGAAAAAAGGGTAAGAAACTTTATCCATATGTTGTACAGCAGACACTGAAACCTGGACGAGGATGCGTAAGTATTTGTTATACCATCAAATGGCAGAAAGTAAGAGTTTTTGGTTTTATCGAAGTAATTTATCCGAGGTCAGGTATGTAATGCGCTCTCGTTTCCTTACCGCAATCGATGGAAAGAGAAAAACATTGTACGGGATGTTTTATTTTGTGGTGATACTGGTTCTTCAATCAAAGCACTGATTGGTACTAATACTGATTTGGAGAAGCATTCTTTGGTGCTAGAAAAAACGTTTCAGACAACTATTATATTTTGAAGTTGATGGTTGTTCTAAATTGCGCAGACGGTTCAAGGTCGACAGTGGCTTTAAGTCAGGTCCAAATGATTCGAATGACGATGGATATTTAATTGCACATAAGTACATGTTTTTAAGACACGTTGCTAGTTCTTCTTCCGTTTGGTTTCTGAGTACATTGTCGGACGCAGATGTCTATATTATTGTCAGATTTTATTCTATTGTTGCTGTTGAGGAATCGTTACCGTTTACAAACCTGATGAACCTAAGTTTCGTCTTTTATGTAGTAGCTAAGTGTCTTGTCATTGACGTGTCGAAGTTCAACTTTTTCTGGTCTGCCGTTTGCAATCATGCCTTCATATAAAAAAGGTAATTGTTTTGAAGATAAATACTTTTAGCGCGTTTTAAACATTTCACAGACATATTTGGTTGCATCTAGTGATTCTCCAAGTAATAAATACTTAATACTTTCAAGTTTACAACTTATATCATTTCCGAAGCTCTAGACAAATAACATATACTCGATAAAATTCAGTCCGTAATCCATTCCTGCAAGATTGAAAACAGTGTGAGTGATGTCATGGGGATCAGGGTTTAGTTGTTTTTGGGTGTTACACCATTGATTTTGTATAAAAGCCGTAACGAGAGATGCAATAAGGAGACTTTTTATCTGCTCCTTATATTAAAACTTTTGCATCTTTTGTTACAGTTATAGGCTCATTTAAATTTTAATTCAAGAATCCAGCTACATTTACTATCAACGTTATTATCCCCGCAACAGTGGTAGTACATATTATATGGTCACCATAACATTTTTACTATTTACGACTGTACATCCAATTGTGACTATGCACAAAGTGACATGTAATAACGTCTGTGTAATTCTGTAGCTATTAGCCTGTATTACAAAACAGTCTGAAATAGTAATTTTACGGTGTCATTTACAAATTTTCATAGCTGTTAAAATGATTGTATCTCAAGATGAAACGTTAAAGAGGTTTCAGTTAGCGAGAACCGCAGGACTGATGTTGATTAAAGATATATCGGATGTGCGCATTTTGGTAGCTGCTGCGACGCGCCTAATTTTGAACAGTAGTCACCTGAATTTTTGAGAGAATGGCGCAATTACGACTGAGACCTAAATTTCGATAGTTCAGCTGTGCAGTAACTCTACATATTGCTCAATTACTCGAACTGCTATCTGGTAACCTAGCAAGACTATAGCCATATTAGAGCTAACAAAGGTTTATCCATGCTGATACCATTTGTAATATAAGCTTAGCAATTAATGTCATAGTAAGAACTATAAGGATATTACATCACAAGTCTAATTTAGTACGTCTGAGAAATACTTAAAATTTAGTTTAAAGCAAAGAGAGTTAAGCAGACTTAACATTTATTAGAACAAGACTAAATTAGTGACTATGTAATAATCGTATACATTTTTGGTTAATCAATGATAACTTCAAGATAGCACTAGAGATATGAACACAGCAGACAGTCTTTTATATAAATACTTGTATATTTCATTTATTTAATAAAGGACAATCTTATAAACAGTCTCAAACTACTTCTATAGTCTTTTTATAATTTTACTTTACCTTAAAACACAACAATAGCCTTAAAGGACTTTACCTCCATTTCCATCAAGTTTCCTGCGTTAACGTGCCACCAAGCTTAAACCGGATAAATTTCAAATTTGTTTCAAATTTTTTTTTTCGCAATTGCAATGTTGGTGATGAGTTTTTTTTTTTTTTTTTTGGCAAGAGTA
The DNA here is from genome assembly GCF_025094135.1 of Mucor mucedo. NCBI lineage: Eukaryota > Fungi > Mucoromycota > Mucoromycetes > Mucorales > Mucoraceae > Mucor > Mucor mucedo. Next base: position 48,881 of record NW_026252418.1, on the reverse strand, counting down.
CCCTACCCCCCTTGACATTAGGCAAAAAATAAAAAAAAGTTCGGCATTGAAGGTCAAATGAATGCTAATTTATGTGTATTTATAAAAAAATTATTCTATTTATGATCTAAGTCCGAAGGGATTCTAACCTTTCTGTGGGAAAGGTACTTTTTCTCCGCAAATTTTTTCACGGTCGGCACCACTTCCCGACCGTTACTACACTTGCTGTAGGCTTCAATGCATTCAGTTGCACGCCGAAAGTATCTTCTGATTCTGGCATTGCTTCCTGCCTTAACCAAAAATGCATCCATGTTGCTATCCAAAGACTTGAAAGTGTAATCTCATTTGAGGCGAGCCTCCCGCTTTGCTCCACCCCAGTACATTTCGATCGAATTACAATCACAGTGGTACTTTGGATATAGTTCGAAGATGTGGCCAGCATCTTCTACTACTTCTGGGAGTGCCGATTTTTGATTACAAAAATCTGAGCGAGAATCCAAGAAGTGACGAGCGCAACAGATCTTATCAGAAGATATCTCGGGTGAACGGCAATCCAACTTCCACGCTTTGCCATTGATGTCATAACCAATCCACTGATATCTCTCCTCCAAGATAGTTTTGATTCCCTTGAAGTACCGTACAGTTTTAGACTTAGTACAGCCTTTCTTTTCTCTACTGGTATCAACCGTGTCATAAAAGAAGGACTGCTCCAAAACCTATCCACTTGTTAAATCAACAACAGTATCATGAAACTGAAACTTGCTCGTAATTGGCCACACTCGATCCTTCAAAGCCATTCTGTTAACCACAAGAGCTTCATCGCAATACGCTCCGTGGTTGGAGCTATTGTCAAAAAGAAATATTGCTTTACAACCTGGATGCAATGCATCAAAGAGACCGATGACATTCTCCTCCAGTTGTTCCACCAACCTTCTCTGCTCTCACCTGCCTTAAATTTCGTTCTTGACGCCCAATTTGCAATCTTCATGGTACCATGACAGGGACAATGGAGCTCACTGATCATAATTGAAGATCCAGGTCCCTTCTTTCGAATATGATTCTCACCATCCTCCAGCCAAAGATCGTTTTTAATATCATTGGTCTAAAACGTGCTTTCATCCTGTGTTACGAAAACGAGCTTTTTGTCACCGTCTTCTATCGTTGGCTCCAAGATATTCTCTTCATTTTCTCCATGTACTCCATCATTCTTCTTGTCCAAATATCTCTGTATGCAACCACATCCTCACGTTCATGACCATCAAAATAAATCATTTTCTTGTTCTTTCTATCGGCGTATCCCCATTTGTACAGGTACTTACTAATTGTTGTTTCAGCAACAGATCTATTAGCAACACCAAAAAAAAGGAACAACAACATCATCAATAAATTTCTTTATTACAACCAAGGATCGCTCAACTGGCTTGGTCTTTCTCATCTCTTCAAGGATTATCGTCTTAGCGTCTGAATCATTAAGAAAAGACTTTCTCTTGCTATGAACGCCTTGACAATGGTCAGAAAGTTTGTGTTCCTGCAAAAATTCATTAGACCACTTGATAATTGTCATAGCCCGATAAGCAACGTAATTATCATGCCAAAACTGTTTTGCCGCACTGCGTGAAGCTTGGCCCTTGTTCATTCCTTCGAGTCTTCTGATAAAATAGCAGTTGATTGAAGAATAGCGAACAAAATTGTAAGCCAAAACCTCACTATTTTTGTTTGACTTATTCATGATAGGCATAAGTAAATCCTGCAGTTGTAAAGATAGTCCGTTGATTCGGATCAACTCCTTTTGACTACGGCTCAAAACAACCTCATGCTGTGTAGCAGCAACGGCGACAGGTACAAAACCGAAATGGGTTAACTTAAAAAGATCATCAATCATACTCAATTCTTTTTTTTTTCTCCATAATTTGGTTCTTGAAGTACCAGTGTAAGTTTTAGGACGACTGGATTGTCCGGTGATATCGACAAGAATTTTATTTATAGAATTCTTAACAATCGAAGTATCATTATGGCTTTCAGCTAAAGAATGCAAATCATCGACGTTTGTTGTGTTATTAATAGACATTTCTTCCCAATCATTAACATCAACAGATCTGGTCATAAATACACCTTCTTCGTTTTTATTTTATTTAGCGTAAGCGCGTTTTCTCGCCTTGAGTGGGGGCATAATAAAATAAAGTATAAAGAGATAAGTGAAAAGAACTTTTGTGACGCTTTCTTAGAAATGTCAAAGTACTTATTGGCCGTTCCCAAGCAAAACTTTTTTCACGTTTTGGGAACAAAAGTATTTCGCTCAAAATAGTAATTTAAACTTTAAAAAAAAATTTTACCAGCCAAAATTTATGGGGGGGTTGGGCAATTTACAAATTAGTAGTTTATACCCCCCTAGGGGGGGGTATAAATTACAAAAAAGTAAAAACAAGTATGACACGACGTAAAAATTTGATATTGAAATACTAAGATGACCCGACTGCTTCAATATATAAAAATCCAAAATCGCTTATTCTTCCTTTTATTTTTCTTATAAAATTTCATTTTTATATTTACCTTCCCTAACAATGTTCAGCGTTTTTTCATTTGGTGACACTCCCAGCTCTCAAGGAAGACGTGGTCCTTCATGGTCATCTTTAGAAACAATGTTGCTTATCGAATGCTATGCCATTTACTTACCTATTCTTGAAAGTTCCGGAAGCGACTTCGAGACTGGAGAAGCTTACCGTAATTTGAAAAAAGAGTATGATGAAAAAGCTCAACATGCCAATGTTCCGCCCCGCGAGTTAGAGCCTATCAAAAGTAAATGGAAGAGTCTTGTTGAGAATTACAAGAAAGAATTCACCAGACGATCTACTACTGGAGAATCTGGCTTCGCCCCCGATGAGATATATGACAAGTTGGATGAAATTCTTCAGGATTATCCTACAATTAGACCTCCCCATATTTACACCTCTCAAACGAGACGCTTTACGGATAATACAGCTCCACCACCTGTACCTGTTCCCAGTGCAGAAGCAAACCCTTTGCCCTCCTCTTCCTCTTCCCACCCATCATCGTCAACTTTTGAGCATGTTCGACCTTCCATGTCCGAGGACCTAGAACCTCCCACTAGTAGAAAAAGAACTGTTCCACCTCAATCATCTCCCCCTCGTCAAACAACACCTTCATATCAACCACCATCACCCTCCTTTCATCGCCAACCACCACCTTCATTTCAACAACCATCACCATCTCCTCCCCCCCAGCAAGAACCAACACCTCGTCCGCGCCAAGTGCCAACACCTCGTCCACGCCAAGAGCCGACACCTAGACCTCGCCAACCACCTAACCAACCAGTACCTCCTCGCCCACGACAGGTAAACTTAACCCCGGAACAGTTAGGTTGGGAAGCAGTTCAAAATCGTGTAAACGATAGGGCGCTTGACCGTCATGAAAGAATGTTGAGGGAGTACATGGAGACTCATATTGCTAGCAACAACGCCAATGCTAATAATATGATAGCTGAAATGCGGGAGAGCAATGCCATATACCGAAGATCAGAAGCTCAGATGAGTGAACTATTAGCTTTGTTAGCTCATCAAATGCGTAATAATCAATAAATAATTGTTAGTAAATATTTTTCTTTATTGTGAAAACCATCTGTTCAATTGCTGTCTTCTGGATCGTCCTGCAGCTAAAGATCTACCATTGTTACCCTCTCTATCATTTTCATTAATATTACCACTTTCCTCAACAACATCATCATCATCATCTACTTCATCCGGAGGGAAGTCAGGATCATTGATATTTATACAGAAGTTATGAAGGATACATGCTGCAGTAATCACTTGACATATATCCTTTGTTTTTCTGATATAAACATGCTTACTGATAAATCTCCAACGTGCTGCAAGTCTCCCAAATGCTCTCTCAATTGTCATTCTGGCCGAAGAGTGTACCTTGTTGAATTTTCGTTTTGATATAGCTTCGGCAGATTCGCCTCTAACTTCCGTTGCTGGGTAAGGAACAATGATGTTGGGACATAGAGGGTATGCCGAATCTACATATGCGACAATAAACATTGATAAGTATAAATGTAATCCACTAATAAGATAAGCACTTACCAGCGAGAATATATCCATTAGATAAAAAATATCTATTTGGATTATTTAAGAATTCAGTATAAACCTCAGTCCATCGAAACGCTGCAGCATCGTGAGTACGGCCTATCTAATTATCAGACCACACACTCTAAAAATGTTCCGAAATAGCTTTATTGTACCTGAATCTCCAACACGTATGTACGTAAAACGTCCTCTATCGTCGCAGATAGCCGTCAATTTCATAGAGAAATTTCCCTTTCTATCTCTCCACTGTTCCTTGTGATGCTTTCTAGCTTCGATCACAACATTTTTACCATCCAAGGCACCTATGACGTTAGGCAAACGACGGATAGCTCCAGGTCTATTACCATGTGGCCACTCAAAGCCATTTTGAATAGCATTGACTCTGTCACTTTCCAAGGGCCAGCTGATCAAATCGCCATAAACATCTTCAACAGCTGTTAAAAACCGTCTAAAAAAATTCATGTAACTTCCATGTGAAACACCCCAAGCCATGTGAGAAGTTCTATATCCAAGATGACAGTTCGCCAAGCGCCATATAGCACAGGATACTTGTACGTAAACTGGCAAAGCGTTGTGTGCTTTTAGATCAAAAGCAGGGTGGTTGCTCAGATCATTAACAAGCCTTTCAAAGGACGTGCGATCCATTCTGTACATGGCTCGAAAACTGGTACAGTAGTCGCTCGATTTAAGGGTGACCAAAAATTTCGGAAATCTCACCCTTAAATAGAAAATACCCTTAAATCGAAAAGCGTGACTATTTTAAACAGAAGTCACAACGCCATTTTTAACCGTGAAATATGATCATTACTGCGAAATATTTATTTTTATTCGGACATTCAATAAATCTGATCAAAAAGTTAGAAAAAAGTTAGAAAAAAGTCAAAAATACACTGTCAAATCGTTGGATTTAAGGGTATGGGGAATCGGAATCTCACCCTTAAATAGAATAGTGGTTTAGTGGTGTTAATGCTGGGGACGGAAGCTGTTTTTCCAAAATCCACCCTTAAATAGAAAATACCCTTAAATCGAACACCCTTAAATCGAGCGACTACTGTACGTGGATTATTGTCGTCGAGTAAATGTGGATGGGTTATTGTCCAGTAATGGTAGTTGGTAAACGTTACGCCCTCCGCAGATGTCTCCGTATGGGTGGTCTGTCTACCAGTAATGAGAAAGGGCAAAGCCTCGAAGAAAGAAGGAATAGGTGCTCTCAAGGTAAAATTCGAAAAGCCGGTGGACCCCTTTTTTGGGTGTGAACGGATTTTTTTAAATTGAACAAAAAAATAATTTCATCGATCAGGTGATGCCGTGACGGTTCTTCACTTTCAAATTTACTAAAAGACCTAACGTGATTTTATTAATAAAAAAACGGAATATTCCTTTTCGCTTATCTTTATTTTTTTTTTAAAGTACCTATTTACCATGAACCCAATTGACGAAACTTTTTTCGATATAATGCAAGAGCAACTTTGGATGGGAAATGGTGCTGACCGTTTTGAAGACGAAGATCAATACTTCGATGCCGTGATGGAAGAAATCATTAGAATTGACGAAGAGTTCGATTTAGAAGAGGAAATGCTTGAACAAGAGGTTGCCATTGCCGAAGAGAACATTATTGCCGACTATGCTCGTCTTGAAGGCAACTATGACGTTTATTCCTTGTTCCAACTTTGGGTTAGAGAAACAATTTTGCATGCAACCACTTTAATCAACTATGACATCTTTTATTACATCTTCATAAGCAACCCTGGGATGATGACCCGAGAATCGCACAGAAGGGTTGTTAGAACCGAGCGTATGGACACGTACGAAACATACTGGACGATAAAACATCCCAACTTGAACGACGATCGTAACAGCCGCCATAGCTATAGAGCTCATTATCGAGTCAACAAGTCGACCTTCGAGTGGCTCGTCAATCGTTTGAGTAGATGTGCTGCTTATCTTGGGTCAATTCTGCGAGGTGGTTACTCTGTAGAAGTGCAAGTTGCGTGTGTGCTTTGGAGATTTGCTAACACGCATTTTGGTTATCGAATTGCCGAAACTCATCTTGGAGTAACTGCCGGATCATTCAATAATTTCACTAACCGATTTATTGATGCCATGTTGGAGATTACTCCCGAACTTATAACATGGCCCATCGAAGATAGACAGAGAGCTTTGAACAATGCTCGTGAGTTTGCAGAACTTGGTGAACCTGGTGCCACGAGACTTTCTGGTGTACTCGGTGCAATTGATGGCAAGCTGGTTGTGATCCAAAAACCAGCAATAAATGGAAACGCTTATGTCGATAGAAAAAGTCATGCATCCATGAATTTGATGGCAATTTGTGATGCCCGTACTCGGTTTATGTACGTAAAAACTGGGCATTCCGGTAAGTTCATGTGGAAGGATAAAAAAATGATACAGCAGCTTACCGTTTGTTATTATATTAAGGCAGAAACCATGATGCCAGAGTATTCACAAGCAGCGTGATTTATCACAAAAGTTTGTTGGATGCGGCCAGATGGTGTCCTGCAAACACTTATATTTTGGGAGGTAAGTTCATTAATTATTTTAAGGTATACAAAGCATTAACGATGAGACCTAGATTCGGCTTACCCTTTGCTGCCTAATCTCATTGTTCCATTCCATGGCCGACGTGAAAGCACTGCGGAAGAAAAAATTTTCAATGCAACCTTTTCTAGTTCTCGAATTAAAATTGAACATGCATTTGGTGGGCTCACGTCCAGGTGGAGATTCCTTTGGAAGCACTTGTATATGCTCAGCGTTGATAGAATGGCTAAAACCATCATATCTTGCTGTGGTTTGCACAACGTTTGTGTAAACCAAAATGATATCGAAGAGGCAATTTTGGATGGAAGTTTGGATTTTGAGGGATTTGTTGAGGCAGACCGTAGAAACCAATTTGAAAATGAAGTGAACTTCGAACCTCCGCTTCCTTTCCTCGGTACCGATGCTACCATTGATGCTGCAGGTATGCGCCGTATTAAGGCAATGTCTATCTTAAGAAGAAACAACATCATGAGGGGAACAGATAGACTTGCTTAGTTTTCAAAAGGTTTTATTATATTAAATATATTTTTTATTTAATTATTGTTGTCGGTAGAAGATGAACCAAGATTGGTATCACTATCGCCTCTTCGAATTGCTGCAAATCTATTCATAATAGTCTCCATATCAGAGATACGTTTACGTCTATCCTCTTCCAAATCGGCCTCTCGTCTACTTCTTGATTCTTCTAGCAGTCGATATCTCTCTCTGGACTCTTGTCGTCTTCTTGTTTGCATATCTTCCAATGCAGTTTGTCGATTACGACTAACCCTTTGCAACATACTGTCAAGGTCACGAATTCTTTGCTCCCTTTCTTCCCGTTGTACCGCTGCCATTCGATCCATCATCCCTACACCGAGTTGGCGGGCATGTGCCATATGCTCCTCTGACAACTGACGAGCAGCCTCGATGGGATCAAAAGTTGACGAAGACTGCTCACCAGAAGTTCGATTATTTCTCGAAGTGCGGGTTGATCTTGGTGGAGGTGGTGCGGATGTAGGTGGAGGTGGAGGTGGTGCGGATGTAGGTGGAGGTGGAGGTGGTGCGGATGTAGGTGGAGGTGGAGGTGGTGCGGATGTTTGTTGAGGTGGAGGTGGTGCGGATGTTTGTTGAGGTGGAGGTGCGGATGTTTGATGAGGTGGAGGTGATGCGGATGAATATGGAGGTGGAGGTGGTGCGGATGTATATCGAGGTGGGGGTGTTGCGCCTGTCGATGCTGGTGGTACTGCGGATGCTGATGTTGGTGTTGGTGTTGGTGGTTCGGTTGCTGGTGTTGAGGTTGGTGGTGGTGCGGATGTAGGTGGAGATGGTGGTGCGGATGAGGGTGTTGATGGTGGTGCAGGTGCAGGTGCTGTTGATGATGATGGTACTGAAGATCCTTCAGTGGGGTATCGATCGGCCAAAGCTTTTTGAATCACAAGTTGATCGACTTCCGTAGGTGTCAAGTACGTAGTTTCGGGACCATCGGATTCAATGGCATCCATTAAATCAACGTCGTTTGATCTTCTATATGATCGAATGCCATTCTCCTTCATGTTGACGCTTTCGTAAATTACCTCAGGTTGGATGCTAGGATCATCCTGAGTGATCTTGGCAATTTCTTCATAGTATGGTATGTCTGGGACAGTTCCACCAACTCCTGTTTCTCTTGCTGCATTTCTGGCTCTGGTGAATCTGGCTTTCATGTCTTTCCACTTGCGTTGCATACTGAGATGCGTGACATTTGCTATAAAAGCCCTGACTGCATCGGTGTTTGCATATTCAGCCATCTTTTCTTTCAAGAGAGCTACCGAATGAACCCAGATAAACTGTTTCAAGGCAGTATCTCCTCTTCTCAACAAGTGATTGTAGGTGCCTGCCATTGATCTCAAGAAGGATACAAACTGCAACCTCAGGCCATACGTTGTATGGACGTGAAGGCCCATTGTCATCTTCGACATTAGCGTTGTTGTTCTCAGCTTGGGCATTGCTGTTGTTGACAGGAGTGGTGTTGTGCCGAACAGTAGGTTCAACAAACACAAAGGTGCCAGCGTGTCTGCCACGTCCGCGTCTACCTCCACGTCCATTTCCACGACCACGTCCGCGACCACGTACGTTGTTGGGTGTGTTGTTATTTGCTTCAGTGTTGTTCATAGTAAGGTAAGTGATAAAAAGTAGTAATAAAGTAAAAGGGAGGAAAAAAATAAAAATAAAAAAAATGTGGATTTAAAAACTTTTGTTATTTTATCATTTCCTTTTCAAGCGAATAATTTTGAATGTACCTTGACTTTGATCAGATTTTTATTTCCACCCATATATGTATGTGTGTTATTTTGCCCATTTTTAGATCGCTTTTTCAAGCACTTCTTTTACTATTTTTGTAGAAAAACTGGGCAATTTATTTTCGGTTTCCGATCTTGAGAGCACCTAATGTCGAAAAAATACGTCGAGTGATAGAGATAACCCTCTTGGATTATGTTGTCTCGTAACTGACTTTGCTGCCAAAACATCGAAACTATTTGTTGTTGGCGTGTTCTTATATCTTTCATTTGTTTGCGTAAGGTCAAAATGGCGATCAAGGTATTTGTTTGCGTAGGTGTAAGCATTATAAAATTTGTATTTAAGCAAAAGCAAAAAAAATGAAATAAAAAAAAATATAACGGAAAGTCAAAGGGAAACTGAGGATAGTAAACTTGAAAATTTCCAAAATGATGTCATACGCTAGTATACATATGGGGGGGCCAAACTTTATTACAAATTGAGCGATTTGCTTTTGAAAATAAAGTTTGCTTGGGAACGGCCATTGTTAATTAAAATGTATGATTGGGTAACACCGGTGCTAAACGCACATACAACAAAAATCATCGGTAATCCAAATTTATATAAATTGTCCAAATTTGGAACTCTGACACATTGAATACAATGGAAGAACCGATAGAAAATATTATTAGAAATCATTGAAGCAATCTGTCGGCGACAAGCGTACCCTTGAATTCATGTAGAATTCAACAGTCAAGATAAATTTATGGACTAGCAATTCTAATAACAGTCAGCTTTCAAAAGAGTATAAATAGACCCCATTATTTCATAGTTAAAACTTCAGTCAAATAAAGTAACAAGGACTTATAATCGTACCTATCGTACCATTGTTTTTTTTATATACTTTATATTTTTTTATCAAATCAGAAGTAATTGATTTGTAACAACACCATTAATTTTTGATTGCGGAGATCAATTATAAGAAACTTTTATTCGATGCCTTTCTTTGACCTTCCTCGATATACATATACTCACCGCCTGGTTTTAAAAAATTGCTATAAAAAATTTAATTTTTTGATGAATTAAAATTCGATGACAGAGCAATTAATCCTTGATGATTTTATAATTGTAATCTGAAATAAAAACAGAAATAAAAGCTATATTGATAAAGTTGATAGCTTGGATAGAAATGACATTGGATTTGCCCTCCTAATTTCGGGACTGTTTTCCCTCCTACAAAAATTTATAGGCGCCCTAACAACTCTGATAATAAATAGACATTTTTACAAAATAAATTTAAAATCGATGACAGAAGAACTACTCTTTAATACTTTTATTATTCTAATCTGAAATAAAAACAGAAAAAAAAGTTGTATTGATAGAGTTGATAGCTTCAATAGAATCAACATTGGGTAAGCCTCTGAATGTCGGAACTCCATTGGCCCCCACAGAAATTTATAAGCGCACTAATGACTGATAATAAACAGACATTTTTATAAATAAATTCAAAATCGATGACGGAAGAACTACTCTTTAATACTTTTATTATTCTAATCTGAAATAAAAACAGAAAAATAAGTTGTATTGATAGAGTTGATAGCTTCTATAGGATCGACATTGGGTAAGCCTCCGAATGTCGGAACTTCATTGGACCCCCACAGAAATATATAAGCGCACTACTGACTGATAATAAACAGACATTTTTATAAATAAATTGAAGATCCATGACTGAAGAACTACTCTTTAATACTTGTATTATTGTAATTTGTAGTAAAAACAGAAAAAAAAAGTTGTATTGATAAATTTGATAGCATCAATAGGATACACATTCGGTACGCCCTCCAACTGTCGAAACTCTATTTAGCATCCCACAGAAATTTATGAGCGCCCTAACAATTCTGATGGTAAATAGACTTTTTTGTAAATAAATTAAAAATTCTTTACAGAAGAAATGGTTGCCAACATTCCATCTAAAGCTTAAAGCTATTGCGAAGTTATCAAAATTAAAACTGATGAAGTTGATAGCTTTTTAGAAAAAAGTTACAGTTTTAGCCATTTCCTGCTGTTTTATTGGCTGAAATGATTGTCGGGCGTTAAAATGTACCTGATGATCTTTTTGTTTGTTTCAAATAATGGGCCTCCCCCATACTCCCCCGCTTAAATATTTCAACACCGATAATGTTTGATGGTTATCAGTAAAAGTTTTTGATAACTAAAAATGTTAACTGTTTTTATATTATTGTTTAAAAACATTGTTACAATTGTTCTTCTGTCAGCGATCTGTAGAAAAATGCTTTTTTGGGGTATAAAAATGGATTTAAAAAAGTGCAAAAAATTTATCAGGTTTAAGCTTGGTGGCACGTTATAACAATAAGTTAAGTTAGAAGGATTTCTTACCGTCTTTTAACTGTTAACATACTGTCCTGTCTTTTCTCTTTCGACAATTTTTTTTTTAAATCTTAAAATGAAATATCTTTGGATATGAATCCAGCACTAGATTCGGTTAGTCTCAGGGAAAACAGCCTTAATTGCTCCCAACAAAGCTTCGTCGTTATCGGTCACAAAGCATTTTGGTAAGTTACCGGTGCTTTCACCGACGGGCCAAACAATCTCACGAAAGCAGTTCATAGACCAACGGTAGCGGTCACCTGTCTCGCGATCCATCCAGCATCCCGCAATAGGCACTGTTACCAATTGCTTGGGTTTCTCTTTTGATCGCAAAGTACCTGCAACAACAAAATTCAACAAGACCATTTTGTGTGAATTGGTCTTGTAGGTGGCGTCAATAAGAATATACTTGGAAAGCTTTCGAGCCTCATCAATGCCATGTTGATGTATGAAAAATACACAACAAATCATTTCGTCGGCATTTAACATGTAGCGGACTTGATGACCACTGGATTCAAGATTTTTGATGAGATTCCACATGTTGGTGTGGTTATCTCGACAAAATTGCTGTTGAATATTTGTCAAATCCGTTACAACGAGGTTATTCACACCTCTTGTTTCAAGCATCTAGTCACCAAGAAAAATTATTATTATAAGCCAAAATACAAAGAGGCATAGATATGTTAAAATAATTTTATTTATTATGACAACAACTTCACTAACTATTGATTTCTCAAACGCCTTCTATATATCAATTTTCAACCTTACTTTCAATGCTTCACTGGGCGTTCTTTCTGCACGCATAAGACTGATTGCAAGCTCCTGGTCTTCTGCATTGAGCTTGCGATTGTTGTGATAAGCTCTTCTATCCTCACTCAAGGGATGATTATGCTCAAAACAGCTGGTTCGGATTGTCCATAGCTGTCCGACAGCTCTTGCATCCTTACGAACGTATACAAATGGCGAGCACCCTGTTCTTCCAGTTGTTCGTTTGGGACGCTGCGCAACACTCTCTAATCCCTCACCAGTTCCAATACCCTCTTCATCTAGTTTTGCAATTAATTTATCGAATTATTTTATACGACCTTATCGCAGATTTTAATTTATATTACCTTCGCCCTTCTTTGCGGCACGATATTTGCCAAAATGTTTGCAAATCATCTTGATGTATGATTTGTCGCTTTTACAAGTCTCAAAGGGGATGTCGTTTGCTTTACTGAAAGACTGTATTTCCAGTCTTGCAGTGTATTTGTCGACAAAGGTTTTTCCCACGGGAAACTCGGCTTCGAAGGCAGCCTTCAATTCGATGACTCGTTCATTGATGGAAACAGTCTCGGCAAAAGAAGAGACATGTCGTGTGGCCTCGACAGTAACGTCTTTCTCCTCAGGCTCACTAAGACAATCCCAGTCGTAGTCATCAGTCGTTGTTTCCTCGGCAATAGCTTGCTCAGCGTTTTGTCTGTCAAAGGTCTCCTCGAAACTGTCTTTGGGTTCGTCGGCAGGGTTGATTACAGATAAAAGACTGTTAATTAACAATTGGCTTTCGCTCAAAGATTGTTGTGAATCGTTTCAATTCATTTCAAAAATAAAAGTTTAAAAGAAAAAGAATGAAGTAAAAAAAAGTGTGGTGCGCGAAAAAGTGTGGTGCGCCAGCGAAAAAGTATGGTGCGCCAGCGAACAAAGTATGGTCCACCAGCCAAAAAAAAAGTATGGTCCGCCAGCGCTAGAAAAAAATTCTATGTGCAAAAATTATTTTTGGTCCGACCCGGAATTTATTATTTGACCGGCACAGAAAAGTATGGTGTGCGAAATTTTTTTTTCAAGCAAAAAGTATGGTGCGCGTATAATTAGCCTTTTTTTATCTGGTTTTTTTTCTCTTTTTTTTTTTCTCTTTTTTTTTCTCTTTTTTTTTCATCTCTTTTTTTGTCATCTCTTTTTTTTTCATCTCTTTTTTTTTCATCTCTTTTTTTTTTATATCTCTTTTTTTCCTCTTTTTTTTTCCTCTATTTTTTTATCTGTTTTTTCTTCTTGTCTAATTTCAATTTCTCTTTTTTGTTTTCCTCTTGGATTTTTAATTCACTTTTTTTCTTTCGTTCCTTTTCTACCTTTAATTTTTAATCTATTTGAGCTGTTTAATGGAATTGAGGCACGTAATTCTTTGTATCTCTTGAGAAACAGCGCAGATTGTCTGGTATCATACGTTTTTATGTTCAATGACAATTCCAAGGCGTTTAAGACATGGGGAACGAGGCCAGTTCCAGCTCTTTTTTTTTCTTAGTTTAGCTACGTCACCTTGTCTCTCTCCTAACGACATTGATAAATACGACTTGAATGTTCCAATGAATTAAAAATCTTTCAGCCACACAACGAATCCTGACCAGAAATACAAAATATGTGTTTAAGCGTCAATCTGGATTATATTATGCTCATTTTTTAGGCTCGTTATGAGTGTTAATCTGGATTATTTTATGCTTACTTTTTAGGCGTGTTATAAACGGTTATTTCCATAAATGATATCCTACTCTCGTCAGAGTTATACTGAAATGGACACTGCATCTTCATTTCAAAAAGATTAAAAGCAAGTGCTATCCTACAGAACGTCTTGAGCAAACACTATTTACATAGCTTAACCATACAGTGATAGTAACACATGCCTCCAGTGAATTATTAAGCAAAACAAATGACGAATGTAACTGTAAGTAAAATAAGCATTTATAGCTTAACCGTACAGTTATCACCATTCAGATACAAGTGCATATGCGTTTTCTAACAAACACAAAATTGTAACTCAAACCGAAACGCCGTTTTTAAGTATACGAACTCACTTTGCCAAAAAAAAAAAAAAAAAAAAAAAAAACAATTATACTGCCATCCGGGTATATTGGTAAATGATGGATCCAGTTATGATCCAGGTTCAATACTAAAGTACGAGTGTGCTAGGTTATTACGTAAGGGTCCATCAGACATCTGAGGATTACAAATTATATCAGTCTTGTAATAGGTTAAGTAGTGTATGTAAGATTCAACTCTCAGTGGTTAGTCAGTAAGTAAGTAGGCAAGTACTTGAAATTATAAAATAGAAGATAATTTTCATTTGATACAAAGCTAGGAGCTATTTATACTAGTTTGGGGAATATATAGAATGTGATAATAATGTGATAATAATGTGATAATAATGAATATGGTGATAATGTAATGTTGATATGTATGGTGATAATATAATAAAAGTATGGTGATAGATATAAAGATTGATTGTGATAAATATAAGTAATCAGGTTATTGAATGTAGAAGTAGTGTTGTGATATTTATAATAAAGTGGTGTTACTTCTTTGGCCGTTTACGATTGGCATTGGTTATCTTGGGTACAAACTTCCTTTTTAGAAGTTTAGCTTTCTTTAATCGTAATTCCATCTCCAGAGGCATTTCAACATCCATGGTAGAGTCCGGTTCGGGTGCAAGAGTCCGGGTCAGAATGTGGCTTAGAGAAGCATCCGAACCATCGACAATTGTGGGTTTGTCAATTACGTAAGTTTCAATATAATTCTAATTCAACTCTCAGTGGTTAATTAGAAGGGAAATAGGTAATTAAGTATTTAATACTAAAATAGAAGATAATCGATTGTTGTTCTAATGTTAAGGGATATATATACTAAATATGAAGATATATGTGATGTGATAAATATAATAATAAATATGATGATGACGATGATAATGATAATGATGATGAATAATATAAACAGGTTATTGATATGAAATAGGTGAAACCGAAGTGGTGTTATGTTGTATATAATAAAGTGGTGTTATTCCGCTTTGACCTTTTCCGATTCGTATGATTATTCTTGAGTGGTACAAATCATCTTTTCTGGTTCTTGGTCTTCTTGAGCCTAAGCTCAATTTCTAGAGGCAGGTCGACAACAAGGTCCGGACTTCGGGTTGGACTAACCCGGCTAGTCACGTGATTCTTTGAGGCATTAGATCCATCAACATTTACAGGCTTACAAATCTTATCTCCTCTTCGATAGTATAACTTAAGTGTTTATTGGTGAGGATGATGAGTACTAGTTACTCCCTCTTATGTTTCGTTTTAAATAATGAAAATATAGTAAAAAAATAAAATAAAGTAAAGGTGTATCTAAAAAACTTCATATGTGATGAAAGAAAAAAAGTTAAAAATGGGAAAGGGAAAATGTTGCATGAATTTGTTGTTATTTTGACAGGTGATCTTCAGGGTTTAATTTCGCTGATTGAATAATCAATTTTAATTTGTTGCTGGTGTTTTTTGAGATCCTTCCGGATTACCTCCGATTGGTTGTTCTTCTGTTGCTGGTTCCTGAAAAATGCCCATTGCTTCGTTCATATTTCTTCCTGTCAATATTTTTTTCAGTTGGTCTTCGGTAATAATGTTTTGGCGGTAAAAGCATCTTGCTACTGATTTTTTTACCGGTTCTCTAATAAATTCTAATGCTCTCATTGAACAGTTGTTCCTAATTTGCTGCAGTTTTGCTACTTTTTCTTCTGTCGATAGTCCTGCTAATTTGCTGTCTCTTAAATGTGAAATATGTAGGTAGTTACAGTGCGCGCCAAAAGTGTCTCAATGTTTTAATATTTTTCAAAGATGCTTTAATCAGTCGATCAGTTTCTACTATTTTTGGCTAGAATTTTAATTATATACTTATCAACCCTTTGGTAGCGTTATGTAAAAATTTAAAACTCCGTTTGTAATAAAAATAAAATTACAAAATTCGCCCAAGTCAAAAATTTAATTGGGACACTTTTGGTGCGATTGAAATTTTTATTTATATGTGTCCTTAATTTAACTCAATGATTGATCCAATAACCTTTGGCCCTTATAACGTCTTGACAACGTTTTTTTACGCTTAACAAATAAGGTCTAACTTCTTCAGGTGTGATTGCATACCATGTTTCAGTAATTCTTTCCTTCAGCTCTTTTATTGAGGTAGGCGGCTTATCATAGTTACTATAAAGGCGTCGTTTTAGTAATGACCAGACATTCTCAATTGGGTTTAGATCCGGAGATTGTGCCGGCCATACCATGGTTTCAAATTCTTGATTTTTAAGCCAGTTGGTGACTAACATAGACTTGTGCTTCGGATCGTTATCGTGAACAAATACAACATCTTTTTGATTTAAATGATAATCCTCTAATGTTCTGAGAAGATCCTCTTGCAGAATAGTTTTGTATAGTTGCTTGTCCATATTACCGTCGATAAAGACTAAAAATCCAACACCTGACCATGTGATACAGCTCCAAACCATTACACTTCCACCGCCATGTTTTACAGTTTGTTGCACGTGTTGCGGTTTAAGCTGCGTATCCTTTCTTTTGTAGCACCAATGAATCCCATCGGACCCAAAAAGATTTATTTTGGTCTCATCTGACCAAACCACGTGTTTCCAATCGGTTTCTGTCCACGCAATATGACTTTTGGCAAAGGCTACTCGGTCAGCGATATTTTTTTTTCTTAGCAATGGTTTCTTCGGCTTAATTAATGGGACAATACCCCGTGATTTAAGTAAACGTCGAATGCTCGCTGCACTTAATGAGACTCCTAAGTCATTTGAAAGTATTCGAGACACCTTGGAAGCCGATTCAACTCCGCTTTTGATCACTAGCTGAACGATATAGTCTATGTTTGTGCTGGTGACTTTGGGGGAAAGACCAATACGCGGCTTGCTCTTAAGACCCAGTGTAACCTGACTAATTCTGTTGATAGTACTTTTGCTGACTCCAGTTTTAGAAGCAGTCTCACGGGCACTGAAACCATTAGACAAGCATTGTACTACATTGTTTCTCTTGGATTCTGAAATCTGTCGCATGTTTATATCGAAAAATAATTTTACAAAAAATTTTTTAAAAAAGATACTGTTAGGGGTTACTGAACAGCTAAGCTATTTATATAGTTCTTTAGAAAAAATTCTTATTCGGTTTTATGGCGTAGGAAGCAAAAAACAAACAAAAAATAAATCGCACCAAAAGTGTCTCAATGATGTAATTATGTTTCAGTCGCTGTAAATCATTTCCAAGTAGAGCTAACAATTTTTATATTTTTGGATGTTACAGCTGACATGTGAAAGTACTTATGATGTAATTTTGAGGCCAAAACAATCATTAGTTTGTGTGATGTCTTTATGAAAAGCCAAAAATTTAAAACATTGGGACACTTTTGGCGCGCACTGTATATTCCTTTGTGAATATGCCCGCCTGTTCTAATTTCTTTTCTGCTGTGTCTTTATATTTTTCGTGTATTAATAGTAGTACTGTATCCCAATCTGGACAGTATGTATCAAGTACTTGAATATTGTCGATTCCTACGAAGGCTAATTTTTTTTCTAATTTCGGATCGTTTCATTCGTCTTTTGCATGGTATATGTATGTTTATAAAGTTGTTCTCATCCTTTTTTTCTTCGAATGTTCTTGTTGCTATTTCCAATTGTTTTTTGGTTGGGTTGTTTTGTCCAAAAAATTGATTTTTTTTTCTTTTGGTCCAATTGTTGTTGTTGTTGTTTTGTTGTTGTGCTATATTGCTTTTTGTTGCTTTTAAATATGGGAACTCGTTTTGTGAGTTCATGTTACTGTTCTGATTGTTACTTTGGTTTATGTTTTCTGCTTGATAGTTGTTGTTGTTATTATTTGTTTCATTGTACTCTTCTGTCTCATTTTCTTCTTCGATTTCTCGCAGTTTCTTTTTTAGTTCAATATTTTCTTTTTTCAGGTTGATGTTCTCCCTAATCAGCTCCTGCATTTTTTTTGTTTCTTTTTCTGTTTTTTCTAATCTTTTCTTTAACAGCTTCATTTCGTTCCAGACATTTATTTCTCCTGTTGATTCATCCTCTTCTTCCATCTCTGTGTCTGTGATATCTGAAACATCAGTTTCGTTGTCATCTTCAAATTCACTTTTATCTTCTGTATCTATTTCCATCTGTTCCTCGTTTGTTATTGTTGTTTCATATTTTAAAATAGTTTTCATCTCGGCAAACGTTGTTCCTTTTTCGCAGTTTTTGCTTTTGTATTGTGGCTTTGGTGTTTTTCCTTGGTTTCTTCCATTTTTTTGTATAGTTCCAATTGTTCCACATTTGTTGCATGCTATTTTTTCTCTAGCTAATTCATACTGTTCCATAATGGCTTCTAAATCTGCTGTGAATTTTAGTTCCCCTCCTTTTTTTTTGTCCTTCGCTGTTGTTCTTGTATCATCTATCTGTCTTTTTTTTTCTTTTGTTACTTTTAGTGTCAACTCCTGTGCCTCGTTCATTGTGTATTTTTTTGTGCATTTTTTGCAGGATAGTACTATTTCTGCATATCCTTCTTCTCCAATTTCAATGTAATCAATTCGGTTTATGTTTATCCATGCCCCTTTACATTTGTTGCATTCAATTTGTTTCTGATGTTTATTGAAATTGATGATGAATTCAATTTGTTGTTCGTTTAGATGCTCTTTGTTTGTTAAGTCCATTGTTTCCAATGCTTCATTTGTTCCTATACCAGGGGAGATCGGTGCACTCCTTTTTTTTCCTGTTGCATCGCTGTTTGGTTTTTTGTTATCTTGTTCTATATCCATTATGCCTAGCGCGGTCGATGATGTATTGTTTCCTGCTTCATTTTTTTGTTCTTTTTCATTTGTTTTCGTATTTTTTTGTTGGGTCTTATTATTTTTTCTGATGTTTCTAGTAACTGTTGTTGTTTCATTTAAGGTAGGCGATAAATAGGGGATACCTATCGTGACCTCCTGATCGTTGGGCGTAGGGTCGTGTGACATGCTTTGCTTGTGCAGGTGATATCTACTGCCCGACTTGTTTTTTAATTAGTTCCTTTTCTGGTCAAATTGATTTTATCGCTGATTTTAACGGGTGGCTTAGTCGAAAAAAAGTATATAAGAAGGTCGATATTTAACGCGCGATAAAACTATCTTGTCAGAACCAATCCAGCCAATAAAATAGTTCCGGTACAAGAGACCGGTACCGAGAACTATTATGACGCAATGGAACTCACAAGACCCAAACGAAGGTTTAAGCCAAAGGTCACGAAGGCAAGACCAAACAAGAAAACAAAACTATATGTCATAAGAACAAACAAGCAAAGCTATAAACTATTTTAGCATGAAAACAATTACGCACATATGAAACATTAATCAAATTAGATAGTAGGGGTCCTCAGTCGTCGAAGTTTTAAAAAATAATATTTTTTGAATAAAAATTAGCCAATCAGAATTTTTTGAATTTTTTATTCGAACGAGCAACTTTTTTCTTGTTCATTCAAAAAAAATAATAAAAAAATAATAAAAAAATAAAAAATTACGTCATAATGACGTAAAAATTCCAGTGTAACTGAAATTGAGGTAATGTCAAACAATAAAAAATCATGAGAAAAATGCATTATTAAGTTTCTTTTTCACTACTTTCAACTCTTTTTCTTTTAAAAAAAATAACATTAATTATGCCTCGTCAAAGTACCAAGCAAAGAGAATACAACGCTTACAAGAATAGCTATCGTATGAAAAAAGAACTCACCAGAAAACAAATCGCATTATGGAAAGAATTTGCAAAGAATCCTGCTCTTGATGATGCTGAGAAGGAAGATATTAATGATTTAATTGCTTTTTATCGCCAAAATTTGAAAAATGATGTGGACAAACAAATGCTGGAATATATTAGATCCAAGAGATATGTAGCTAGTAGAGAAAACAAAGTTCCAAAGTTGGTGACCAAAGAAAGAAGGATTGGATTTCCTGTTCAACGAAATTGACGACAGTGGATTTGTTAACGAAGTCAGAATGGACAAAGACTCATTCTTTGCGCTTTTGAAACTGATCCAGGACCATCCATTGTATCAGGATACACCCCGAAATCGCCAAACAGATATCCGCCTTCAATTGGCTATCGTTTTAGAACGTTTGGGAACATATGGAAACGGTTCTTCAATTGAAAAAATTGCTAGACGATCTGGTGTCAGTGGTATGTAGTCATTATTGCAGTGAAATAAATTGGTATGCAGTAATAAATTAAAATGTATTCTTTTGCCAATAGAGGGCGCAGTTGTAGCTTTTACTACTCGTTTTTTTAAGGTGATTCTGTCAATGGAAGATCAGTTTGTCAGTTGGCCATCACCTGAAGAAAAAGTGGTTATCAAAACCATTAACCAATCTTATCTGGGTTTCCCTGACTGTCTTGGGTTTATCGATGGTACACATATTTGTTTGGAGGATGCACCTGTTTGGAGAGAAAACGAATTCTACAACAGAAAGGGTAGTCACTCCATTCAGACAATGGCAATTTGTGACCATAAAAGAAGAATCCGGTACGTAGAGACTGGTTACTTTGGAAGTTCCCATGATATGCGTGTACTTGCCGAAAGTGATATGGGAAAAAACCCGTCAAAATATTGTGTTGGAAACGAGTATGTCTTGGGTGACGGAGGATACTCTCCTACAAACTACCTGGTACCTGTAAGCAAGAAGCCAAGAAATGGAACGACAGCCGATGATGACCAGCAGTTCAATACATACATTTCTCAAATGAGAATTAAAATTGAACATGCTTTTGGGATTCTGAAAGCTCGATTCCAAAGTCTGAAGCAACTACGATTGAAGATCAAATCGAAAGATGATGTCGTTTATGCCAGTGGATGGATTCGTGTTTGTATTGCTTTGAACAATTTCTTGATCGACCGTGAAAGCGATAGCTTTACCGCTATTTTGGAAAAGCAATTTGCAGAGAAAGAAAGATTGGAACTGCAGCAATTAGAAGATGGAGTTCAATCCTCTTCCGATGAAACCAGCAACAATACCGACGTCCCCGAAAGTGGAAAAGAAAAATACCAAGCAATCAAAAACATTGTTTTGGAGGAGATGAAACAAAGAAAAGAAATGAGAAGACGTAGTAGTTAAAAAAAAAATTTATTAATAAAGTTTATATAATTTAGATATCATCATCATCATTATTATTATTATCACCGAAAATCTCATTTTGCAACTTTCTGATGGCTTCAGTCAACTCATCAAAGCCCCAATTCTTAGCCAAAGCAAAAGCGTTTAACCCATCCAATCTTATCTTGAAAATGGCGGCACGAGTCTTGGCATCAAAAAAACGATCTGTTGATTTTTGAAATGCTTTTTCTGCATCTTCCCGGATTGCTTTCGTGGCTGTCGAGGAAATCACCGACTTGCTTCTCTTTCTCTTCTTGTCATTCGAAGAAGAAGATTCCTCTTTTTTGGGTACTTCTACCTGTTTAACATCTTCATCCGAAGAATCAATTGCGGAACTGACTTCTTCGTCATCACTTACAATTACCACCGTAGCTCCCCGTGTACCTGAGAAAGGAAGTTGATAAGCAGAGCCATTAGGGTACGCAGACTCGGTATATCGATCACCCATGATCTCCTTGATACGATAATAATGGGGACAAATTTTGTTCAATGCATCTGTTGAAATGAAACGATAATTTTAATATCTCTATGTGGCTGACAATGTATAATATATATTTTTACTTACTTTCGAATTCCTTCTTTCCAGACTCGCCGGTGTTACCCATTGCACCTTCGCCACTTTGCCTATCCTTCTTATATGCATCACGATAGTTGGACATGATCTTACGAATTCTTGACCGGATGCTAGAACTTGTTCGACATAAGACGTTTCGGTCCACAAAGTACTTCACACACCGAGAAAGAACAGCCGCCGGAGTCTCACCATCCTTTCCGTGGTTGGCCCCATCCTTGTTGAAGGATTTAGTCGATCCCAAGTACTTGCGCATATTGATACCTCCGTCTTCAAGGAGGAAATCAATAAGTCTGTCATCACAGCTAATGTTATCGCTGCAATGCTTATCAATTGCCTCCCAAGGATGATAATTGGTGACAGCAGCTTCGTCCTTGACCGCGATTAAGGTCATGCCGGTGTTCTTGGCCTCGGTTTCCTTGCTACCAACCTCATTTGTGACCTTGTCATCCTTGGGCTCCTTTTGGCGGTTACGTGATCCTTTAGGTCTACCTCTACCTTTCTTGACTGTCACCTTAGGGGTAGTCTCCTTGGGCTTCTCATTGTCATTGATTTCGCAAACGGTAATGACTTCTTTGCCTTTACCTTTGTCACCTGAGACACCAATTGTATTTTCAGAGTATTGTTGCATGTTATCAGAGTTCATTTTAAGTTTATTGTTATAAAAATGTATAAGCAGTGGCCTCAAAATGTTCACAAGCTAATAAGCTTTATATAAGAAGTCAAAATAAAGTTTGTCAGGCACAGACTGATGTCATATTTACGTCATTGATGAAGCATTAAAACTCAAAATATATTTTGGGGTCCTCATTCGTAAAAATGTAATTATATTTATGATTGGCTAATTATTTTTATTCAAAAAATATTATTTTTTAAAACTTCGACGACTGAGGACCCCTAGTATAAATAACCCCACATTAAAATTAATAAATCTTTATCTTTTATCTCATACTTTATTTTGTACTTGTACTTTGAAGAGTACTCTTCTAGCCAATAGGAATAGGTTCACGTGAAAGTCACGTGCTAGGTTATTACGTAAGGGTCAACTAGACATCTGAGGTTTACAATCTTATCAGTCTTGTAATAGGTTAAGTAGTGTATGTAAGATTCAACTCTCAGTGGTTAATCAGTAAGTAAGTAAGCAAGTACTTGAAATTATAAAATAGAAGATAATGTTTATTTGATACAAAGCTAGGAGCTATTTATACTAGTTTGGGGAATATAAGAATGTGATAATAATGTGATAATATAATGTTGATATGTATGGTGATAATATAATAAAAGTATGGTGATAGATATAAAGATTGATTGTGATAAATATAAGTAATCAGGTTATTGAATGTAGAAGTAGTGTTGTGATATTTATAATAAAGTGGTGTTACTTCTTTGGCCGTTTTCTATTGGCATTGGTTATCTTGGGTACAAACTTCCTTTTTAGAAGTTTAGCTTTCTTTAGTCGTAATTCGATCTCCAGAGGCATTTCAACATCCATGGTAGAGTCCGGGTCGGGTACAAGAGTCCGGGTCGGAATGTGGCTTAGAGAAGCATCAGAACCATCGACAATTGTGGGCTTGACAATCTTATCTCTTCTTCGAAAGTATAGTGGTGAGTATCCCCGCCTGTCACGCGGGAGACCTGGGTTCAATTCCCAGTCGGAGAGATTTTTGTTTGCAACTTCAATTTTGGCTGGGATAACATATGTCGTGATCGTTCTTAGTTATAAGTTAATTATGAATAGAAGATAAAAGATGCTTTATTATATTTTAGGATTTGTGATTAATTTATATTATTGAAAGTAGTACAAAAGATAGTACGACAATATCCCCTCCCTAAAATTTTGTTAGTCTCTAACAAAGTAAAATATAAAAATTAGGATAAAAAAATATTGAAATATGATTGAAGTCGATATCAGTATAGAGACAGAGTATGCTGTGATAGGATTGAGGGTGTTCTTAAGCTCTTGCCACACGAGGAATATACCAGCTGGAAGATAGGTTATTGTTAATATTAGAGTGATTGATTGAGATTGGTTTAAGTCGATCGGTATGAACCCAGGAATTGTAAAGTTTTCCTTCGATTTCTTTGATTTGATATACAGTGCACGCCAAAAGTCGATCAGTTTCAACTATTTTTGGCTAAAATTTTAACTATATACTTATCAACCCTTTGGCAGCGTTTTGTAAAAATTTAAAACTCCGTTTAAAATAAAAATAAAATTACAAAATTCCGCCAAGTCAAAAATTTAATTGGGACACTTTTGGTGCGATTGAAATTTTTATATATATGTGTCCTTAATTTAACTCAATGATTGATCCAATAACCTTTGGCCCTTATAACTTCTTGACAACGTTTGTTTACGCTTAACATATAAGGTCTAACTTCTTCTGGTGTGATTGCATACCATGTTTCAGTAATTCTTTCCTTGAGCTCTTTTATTGAGGTAGGCGGCTTATCATAGTTACTATAAAGGCGTCGTTTTAGTAATGACCAGACATTCTCAATTGGGTTTAGATCCGGAGATTGTGCCGGCCATACCATGGTTTCGAATTCTTGATTTTTAAGCCAGTCGGTGACTAACATAGACTTATGCTTCGGATCGTTATCGTGAACAAATACAACATCTTTTTGATTTAAATGATAATCCTCTAATGTTCTGAGAAGATCCTCTTGCAGAATAGTTTTGTATAGTTGCTTGTCCATATTACCGTCGATAAAGACTAAAAATCCAACACCTGACCATGTGATACAGCTCCAAACCATTACACTTCCACCGCCATGTTTTACAGTTTGCTGCACGTGTTGCGGTTTAAGCTGCGTATCCTTTCTTTTGTAGCACCAATGAATCCCATCGGACCCAAAAAGATTGATTTTGGTCTCATCTGACCAAACCACGTGTTTCCAATCGGTTTCTGTCCACGCAATATGACTTTTGGCAAAGGCTACTCGGTCAGCGATATTTTTTTTTCTTAGCAATGGTTTCTTCGGCTTAATTAATGGGACAATACCCCGTGATTTAAGTAAACGTCGAATGCTCGTTGAACTTAATGAGACTCCTAAGTCATTTGAAAGTATTCGAGACACTTTGGAAGCCGATTCAACTCCGCTTTTGGTCACTAGCTGAACGATATAGTCTATGTTTGTGCTGGTGACTTTGGGGGGACGACCAATACGTGGCTTGCTCTTAAGACCCAGTGTAACCTGACTAATTCTGTTGATAGTACTTTTGCTGACTCCAGTTTTAGAAGCAGTCTCACGGGCACTGAAACCATTAGACAAGCATTGTACTACATTGTTTCTCTTGGATTCTGAAATCTGTCGCATATTTATGTCGAAAAAAAATTTTACAAAAAAAATTTTAAAAAAAATACTGTTAGGGGTTACTGAACAGCTAAGCTATTTATACAGTTTTTTAGAAAATTTTTTTATTCGGTTTTATGGCGTAGGAAGCTAAAAACAAACAAAAAATAAATCGCACCAAAAGTGTCCCAATGATGTAATTATGTTTCAGTCGCTGTAAATCATTTCCAAATAGAGCTAACAATTTTTTTATTTTTGGATGTTATAGCTGACATGTGAAAGTACTTATGATGTAATTTTGAAGCGAAAACAATCATTAGTTTGTGTGATGTCATTATGAAAAGCCAAAAATTTAAAACATTGGGACACTTTTGGCGCGCACTGTACATTGAAATCAGTGTTGGTGTTGACGATTTGATATGGCCCCATCCAATTGTATTCAAGACCACGTTTGGATTCGTTCCGGAGTAGCACATAATCATTGATTTTAAATACCTGTGTCTCTTTTCCTTTTATCAACTTATCCCATTTTTCTTTATCTTTAATACCCTGATTTCGCATATTTTCCTCTGCTAAGAACCTGGTTTCTCGCAAGTGACGAATTCTTGTTAATGCGTCTTCGGAAATCAAATTAGCATCATATTCGGTAAATTCATTCATATATGGTTTGCTAAAATCACCAGGAATTCGTGGATGAGTACCATATACTAGGAAAAAAGGACTGTGGCCGGTGGTTGTGTGTTTGCGTATACGGCAGGCGAATGTTGTTGTATCGATATAATCGTCCCAGCTGTGAACATTACCATTGACATATTTTTTGAGCATACTTTTGATAATTTGATTGACACGTTCACATTTGGAATTACTTCTAGGGTGATAGGCGCTAGTGAAAGTATGTTTGGAGCGAATTTTGTTCATATACTGCTTCAGAACCTTGGATAAAAAGTTTTGTCCACGATCGGTAAAAATTTCTACGGGATTTCCAAATTTTAAGACTATTTCTTCATATATAAATTTTACAATCTCTTCGCCAGTAGCATTGTTCAAAGCTCGTAAAATAGGCCAATTTGTAGCATAATCAACTGCGACTAAAATCCATCTATTATTATTCTTAGTGGTTGGTAACTCACCAATAAAGTCTAAATGCCATCTAGAAAAAGCAGGAGGTACAGTATATCTAATGGGAGAATGGGAGAATGGTGAATGTTCTTTTCAGCACGTTGCGACATTTGGCATTGCTGGCAACGTTTTAACCAGTTGATATATCGTCATGCATAATGGGCCACCATACGCGATTTTTCATTTGTTGGTATACGGTGTGCTGACTCAAATGTCCAAAGGCGCTGTGAAAATTATCAACAGTATCGGCACGTTGACTAAACGGAATAAATTTGACTTCAGATCGTTCTTCAGACTTTGGTATCTTGATTAATCTGTAAATATGTTGATGACGGACAATAAATTTATCTTTTTGTTGAAGTAATTCGTCTTTTAATAAATTTGGCCAGTCTTGTTCTTCGCGAAAATAAATAAGCGGCCAATCTTGAATAGGGTCTTCAGTTAGACTAGTAATAGGCTTACTAAAAGTTTTGATTAAATTGTTAGTGTTGACAGTAATGTTATAAAAATATTTAGGTTCCAATGATTCAAGAGCAGGAGTACATTCTGGGCCATCGCGTCGGGATAATAGATCAGGAATAAGATTGTCTTTTCCGGCTTTATATTGTATATCAGGATTGTATAATTCGATTTCAGACATCCAACGAATAAGGCGGGGTACTGGTTTCTTTTGGTCTCGAAAGTATTTTAGCGGCAGGTGATCTGTGAATACTTGATATTTTTTACCATCGATGAAACATCTCCATTTTCTTAATGCAACTAAAATAGCCAATAGCTCACGTTCTTGGGCGGGTAAAGATCTCTCTTCTTTGGACAAACGTTTTGATTCGAAAGCTAATGGTTTCCAAATATTGTTGACATCAGGTTGAAGTAACACCGCACCAACTGAATAATCAGAACTATCACATTCAATGCGAAATGGTTTTTCCATATCAACAGTACTGAGAACAGGGGCCGAACATAATTTATCTTTTAACAAATCAAATGCTCTCTGGCATTCTGGCGTCCAAACAATTGATCTTGTTTTATATCCAGTACCGGCGGTCAAATCAGTTATAACGGATGCGATACCTGCAAAATCTGGTATGAATCGCCGAAAATGCTGGGCTAAACCTAAAAATTGGCGCACTTGTTGTACATTTGTGGGAATAGGCCATTGGCGAATAGCGGCAGTTTTGTGTTTGGAAGGTAGAATCCCATGTTTAGAAATTTGGAAACCTAAAAATGTAAGTTCTTGGATGTTAAAATGAGATTTTTCGATGTTAATAATAAATTTGGCATCATTCAATGTTTTGAGAATTAAATTGACGTGCTCTTTATGTTCCTGTTCGGTTTTGCTGTAGATTAAAATATCGTCGAGATAGACGAGACAGAATTTGTCGATATATTGCTTGAGTGTGGCATTAATGATACCTTGAAAATATGCACCTGAATTTTTAAGACCAAAAGGGGTTACAAGAAAACGATGTTGTCCGTATTTATGAGAGATTACACATTTTGCTGAATCAGCTTCCGAAAGTCGAGTTTGGTTGAAAGCGCCTGTTAAATCGATTTGACTATAATATCGCGAACCATGCAGTTGATTCAAACATTCATCAATGCGCGGAATAGGAGTTCGCTGAGATATACTGATTTTGTTTAAAGATCTAAAATCACAACACATGCGAAGTTTACCCGATGTTTTGTGACGAATAAATAAAATGGGGAAACCATATGGAGATGTAGTGGGGACAATCAAACCCTTCTTTTCCAAATCGGCTAAAATTCGTTGTAATTCAGCTAATTCGATTGGACTCATTTGGTAAGGATGGTGATAAATAGGTGCAGCGTCGGGTGGGTTAGTTTGAATAATATCCCTGGTAAACCGATGTGGCGGCAGTTCGGTAATATCACCCTTGAATGCATATGGATATAATTTGGCAAATTCAGCTTTCCATAGTTTATCCGTTTCGACATCGATAGATGAGGTGTCACTTGGAGTCATTAACATACTGTTACCAGTCTCGTTATGTACAAAGTATAACATGTGGCATTCTGCAATTTCGTCCTTTTTAAGCAATCTAGAAACTTGATTCGCCGATAATAAATAATCAGTTGATGGTATTATATTTGTAGCTGCAGCAACGTTGTGCTCCATTGGTTGAAACAATTGTTGAGAAATATCAATGTTTTCATTAGTTGTATGGTTAGAATTTATAAAAGTAGTGTTAAGATTATGTTTGTGTCTAATAGGACACAATGTAACATCGTTACCCGACTGAGAGCTTTTTAGTGTCCATGTATCATCAAACCAATCAGGTTTAGGTTTTCTATCTTTCAACCAGTTGCGACCCAAGATAATAGGGGGTGCCAAACATTAAAAAAATCATTTCCTTAATTTTTAAAAAACATTCCCGGGAATTTTTCCCCAGCCAAATTCCCTAAACTTTGCGGGAACGATTTTTTGTGCCCGAGATTTTGCGGGCAAGAAAAAGTATTCCCGAGAAATCTCGGGAAAGAATACTCATTTTCTATTCGTTGTTGAGAAGGAATTATGACGTGAAAATGTAACATTTTATTTATTTTATGATAATCTAAAAGCATCAAATCGCATCTGTGTTTGCATTATAAAGTTTTTCTAAGTTTTTAACTTACCTTTTTTCTCCTTAAATTCCTCTAAAACGTATAATCTAAAATGTCTGATCAAATAAACAGAAACACTGGTGGCGGTCCTTCCAACAACGATTCCGCAGATAAAAGCCTTGATAGAACCAAAACTACACCTGGTCAAATTAAGGCTATGATTGGTTTCTTTGAGAGTAATCAAGACCTTTTTAAGATATATCTTGGTGGACAAAAGTCGTCCGCTCCTTCAGCTGGTAGTCAGATAAAAAAAAGAGAGATCATTGAGAGATTGTTCCAGCAACTTCTGGCAGATAAAGTAATTCCGTCTTCCTGGAATTTCAAATCGGTTGGAAAACGTTTTGAACGCCAACTCGCAAAGTATCGCGATGTAGAAAGAGATATGAACTCTACCGGTTTTGGCTTGACTACAGATGACATTAAACGTGGACTGACCTCCATCGAGATCAAGTGTGAACATTTGTGTGTTGGATTTTCTCGTTTGGCTTCTCTGCATGGTGTTAGACCAAACATAACTCCTTTTTGTGTGGCTTTCCATGGTGCCCCTGGTGGTACCGAGTACACATACTCCAACAGAGTAAGGCCATCATTAGCTGCAATTGAGGCACAAACTTTTGCAGTTTTTGGTGGTCAACAAGAGGCGATTGAAGAGGTCAGTCGATTGTTGGTTGGAAGTGATGCAGCTGAATCTTCAACAAGATCATCTGCTTCTCTTTCCTCTGGTGCTCCTTTGGCTGCTGGTGCTCCTTTGGCTGCTGGTGCTCCTTTGGCTGCTGGTGCTCCTTTGGCTGCTGTTGCTTCTCTTTCCTCTGGTGCTCCTTTGGCTGCTGTTGCTTCTCTTTCCTCTGGTGCTCCTTTGGCTGCTGTTGCTTCTCTTTCCTCTGGTGCTCCTTTGGCTGCTGTTGCTTCTCTTTCCTCTGGTGCTCCTTTGGCTGCTGGTGCTTCTCTTTCCTCTGGTGCTCCTTTGGCTGCTAGGTCTTTGTCTGTTGCACCTGTGTCTACTGAGCGTTCTTCCTCTTTCCGTTTTTCTTCTGTTGGGCCAGTCTCAAACGAACCTCTCTCTTTCCCTCGTCCTGCTTTTGGTGAAGCTTTGTCTGGCCAGCCGTCATCCGTAGAAGTACCAGCTACCAATGTTGCTTCTTCTCCTCTGTTGGTTCCATCTAATACCCAGCCATCAAGTCGCACACCATTATTTGAATCATCATCAGAGAATAATTTGTTCGATTCCTTTTCTTTTGATGATGGTGGAGATTTTGATGATGCTGGGTCGTATCATGCTGTGGACCATGACAACGATGTCAACAGTGGTAGTGCTGCTCGTGCTGGTGGTGGTGTTGGTGCTGGTGTTGCTGGTGGTGCTCGTGCTGGTGCTGGTGCTGGTCGTGCTGGTGCTGGTGGTGGTCGTGCTGGTGCTGGTGCTGGTGGTGCTCGTGTTGCTGGTGTTCGTGGCGGTGCTGGTGGTCGTGGTCGTGCTCGTGGTCGTGCTCGTGGTCTTGCTCGTGGTCGTGGTCGTGGAGGTGTTAGTCGCGCTGGTACCGTTCAGCCTGAAATGCCAACGGCTGATCGCATCCGTGTTGATCCCGATCACGCCATGAGAAACAAGAGGATCAAAAGAGACTTTTCTTCTGAGTATCGCGAGGCTCAGTTGAGAAGGGACGAAGTATTGAGGGAAAATAGTCAGAGGGAGTTCGATTTGGGTATGTCCCAATTGCTTGTTACTTGTCTGACAACGAACGCCTTCAATACATCGTCATTTACGGAAATTACCAGACATCTGGCTGATTTTCGTAGATCTCTGAGGGATCCTGTCGATGATGATGATGTATATGATGATACAGAGTATCTTTACAATCTTGATAATGATGAAGATGAGCACGACGACGGTAATCCTTCAACAGATGTAGATTAATATTTTTTTCTTTTTAAATAAAGTTTTTTTTTTCCTCTTACAAATATATTTACATTCATTGTTCAGAAACCTTCACAGCAAGGACGCAATCCAATCCTTTCAACACAAATGCACATTATATCAACTCAGTTGGTTTATTCATTATCATATCCGAAATGTACTGCATAATCTGCTAAAACTACTTCAGCAACGGAATTCCTCCAAGTATTCAATATACGGCTGGAAACACTGTTGACGTTGTCAAATGACTCCAGCAACACCACGTCTAATCTCGACTGCCCGACGTCAACATCCTCATAAAAATCACCGTCAAAATTGTCATTTTCCAAGATCAAATAGTTGTGCAAAAGACCGCATACATGTACCAATTCATGTATTCTCATGATATCCTCCTCACAATTGATCTGAATCGGAATGTTCTTCAAGATTCTCCATTTTCCCTATAATACACCAATGGTATTTTCAACAGCAACTCGGGCGGAAGAGTGAACCCTGTTGAAGTCTTCGCACTTCACCGAACTTACAACCTGGGGTCTTCTGTAAGGAGTAAGCACAAATGGATGAAGAGCATATCCGGAATCGCCGAGAAGGTACTCATGGCTTGCAGCATCGCCACATGTGAAATACTTGGCTTCTCTATTAATCATGAAGCTAGCATGCTCTACACATGTGGCATCACACATCGATCCTGCTTGTCCTGATTGGAAACCCAAAATGATCTTTCGTTCATCACAAACAACCTGACAGTTCACAGAATAGAACCCCTTTCTATTGTAATAGGATTCGGGGCAGTTGGTAGGCTTTTGAGAAAGGCGAAAATGGGTGCCATCGATGTATCCAATACAATTACGAAAAAAGTGCTGCTTTTTGATGGCTTCAGCTGCTCTTTCTCTTTGTTCCTTGTTAGGCCAGCTCATCAAGTGTTTAAGGTTGTCGGTGATTGCCTTAAAACAGCGGTTGGTGTAGTCAGTGACAGAGCCTTTGCTGATTCCAAACAAAGTTGCAATCTGCTCAATGCTGTTACCAGTTCCATCGTGACTTAATCGTCTCAAGGTTACTGCAAGTTGAACGTGAACATCCCTTTGAGGAATGAAACTCTGGTTGTTGAAGACTGCGTGACCTTCAATCAAGCGAAGGAGCTTTAAGAACGAGTCCTTATTCATTCTACAAATCTTAACAAACTCTTCGTCATTCCACTCGAGGAAATACTCGCGATACTGGTCCAGTTTAGGAATGCCAGGTCCACTGTTGAGAACACGTTTCGTTTCTAATCCACTCAAGAGTTCGTGCATCTCTTCCGCTTCTTCTTCATTTTCAATGATAACATTGTGCTTAAGCAAAGACTTCATCTCGTTCAAAGTTTGTTGTCTAATAGATTGTTTGGGCATTTTAAAAGTTGAAAATAAAAGAGAATATTTATGAAAAATGGTTTAAAGTGAAAAGGGGAAGCTGGAGCTGTATTTGGCTTATGACGAGTTTTCCCAGCCTAAAAAGATTCCCGGAACTTTGAAATAAAATTCCCGCGATTTTTGAAAAAATTTAATGTTTGGCACCCCCTAATGTCAAATTTGGATTCAAAAACGAACGCAGATATTTGTTCAGAGTGGTCATACTTATCGCCTAGATGCATCTGGAATAGAATCTTTTTGTTAATGTTAGATTGATTACCATCCGCCGTTTCGACTGCTTGATTGGTAACTGGAGTTATTTCAAGTGCATGGGAAAGAAGTTTTGGATGAGCATAACATGTGCTTGCACCACTATCAATAAGTACTGTGAAATGTGATCCTCCAACCATAGCCTGGTACAACGGTAACGTTGGTGAGGCGTTCTGAAGATTATTGAGAAAGGATATATCGCATTCGGGAAAATCCATAGCAGCGCATTCGGATAATGAAGACAAATAGCGAGATGGATCTTGACTACCAGAAGGTGTCAGATCAATTAAATCTTTATTATTGTGCAACGGGTCATATTGATCCAAAATAGCATTAAAGGATTGATTAGAGTTAGTATTGTTATGATTATTACGAAAATTATATGAAGTACGACTATTAATATTATTCTCATTGTTACGATAGTTATTGTATCCAGTAGTACCGTAGTTATTATTGTAACCGGTACGACCATTATTATGTCTATTATTGGAACGCTGATAACAATCACGGGCAAAATGACCTGTCTTATCACATACAAAACAGCGTAGTCGGTTGTTGGGAGTATTACGAGAGTTATTGCGCTGATTATACGAATGATTAGGTCCTGGTTGTTGACGATGTAAAGCATTCAATAGTTCCGTATTTTGTCTTTGCAATTGTTGAATCATATTAATACTGGTGTCCATGGGATCATCAATGTATGTTGAAGAGGTGGGAACAGCCCTGGTAGTTTGACCATACATCGTAGCTGATTCAAAAGCAGTTGCACATTGGTAAGCTGCTTCAAGATCGACTGGATCTTGCATTAAAACATGTGCGCGAGCACGGTCTTTTAATCCACGAATGAATTTGTCAATAGCCTCATCGTCAGTAATGGAGACTTCAAGTAAAATATCTTGAAAATCGTGAATATAATCTTGAATGTGATGGGTTTATTTAAGATCAAATAATCTATCACGGGCAGACTGGGCAGCAAACTGTGGCTTAAATTCAGCATCGATAGCAGATTTAAACACGGTCCAACTATTTAAATTGTGGTTGATACGTTGGGTGGCACGAGCGTACCATAATTGTGCTCTCCCAGTCAGGAGGGTCACACCGTATTCAGTCCATCGAGACTCGTCGAAATTGTTGAATTGTAAGTATCGCTCAACAGAAACATACCAATTATCAATGACTGATACAGAACGAGTGCCATCGTATGTGGGTGGTGTAGGAATACGAATATTATTTGCTGGTTTGTTGTTGTTATTATAAATGAAATTTAAAATATTGGCCAATTCATCTCGACTGACTGTATTCTGTGTATGGGACAATAAATTGGGGTGGCTATCCATATTAGATGTAGATGGTTCAGTATTATTATTCATATACAGTTTTTTAAATTCTTTAGTTAGTTTTGATGCGTGTTGTTTAACTGTTAAATATTCCACTGAAGTTAAAATTCTGTAGTTGCTATCTGTGTTCTCGTTGACTGTATATCCTTGATTGATTAAAAATTCCTTGAAATCTGCTTGTTGTTCCTTCTTGATAAGTGTCAATGCTTGTTTTATTATATACTTCTGTAATTTATTTCCTATGCTTTCCACTGATGACATTCACGTAATACTTTCTGCTTATAAATTTTTTTTTTTTAAAAAAAAAATATAGCGTAACTTTTTCAGAGCTGGTGCTACCAATTGTCGTGATCGTTCTTAGTTATAAGTTAATTATGAATAGAAGATAAAAGATGCTTTATTATATTTTAGGATTTGTGATTAATTTATATTATTGAAAGTAGTACAAAAGATAGTACGACACATATGTCGTGGCTTCGGTCACAGAAGTAGTTTAATATTTAAAATAGTGTTCACTAAAATATAATAAAATCATCTTTTGATCTCCTAAATAATCTTTGATATATTCGGTCGTTACATAACAATAGAGACTTTAGGGGACTAGATTTTCACTAATTTTTACACTTTTTTTTTTTTTGGTAATAAATATTGATGTCATCGTAGATTTGCACTTTCCTAATAAAGCGTAACATATAATCCAATAACGTCAGATATTTATGAATCTGCGACTTAAATATAATGATAACATGAACTCATGGCATTACTCTTTTTTTCTTCTCAAATAATCTTTAAAACAATACATAAAAATGTCTGAATATATCATTAACATGTGGAGAAATAATTTAACCAGTGCCTACAACCGGCCTCGTGAAGTAGAGGAGCAGACTCTAGAAGAATTCGAAGACGAATATGAGGACGAATATGAGGACGAATATGAGGACGAATATGAGGACGATTTCGAGGACGGTTTCGAGGAAGATATGCCATCCACGATGTACAATGATGGTCAACGTCTAGATATCCAGTGTGATAGTTGCGAGAATAGATTTTAAAAGAGAAAAATAATAAAATACTTTGAGACTGCTTATAAGTTTTATTAAGAGTGAAAGTAGATTAAAAGATTGAGAGGGTTCTATTCTAACTATCAGTTTGCATATTTATATATGTTAAGAGAAATCGGATTATGAATTTAGTTTGATGGATAAGTTACACAGCACTAAAATAGTGCTTGTAGTTGGATATGATATAATGTATAAGAAAATAGTTCGTGTTGTGATGTAATAATGTATGGGGTGATGAAGTGAGATTTACTTTTAATATTGTTTTATGGTGTGATTAGTAACAACAGTAGGTGGATCACCACATCCAGTCCCTCACTGACGAGATGAGTATCCATCTATTTAGATTTACGTATCAGCAAATACAATCGGTAGTGATCAGCATGCATCTTACTGAGAGGATTACCTGTCGTGCAAATACATCCCAACAATTTTATTGGGATACCATCGAGGCATTTGCTATAATGCTTCGTAGACTTGCCTATCCGTCTCGATTGATTGATCTTGAACTCCTTTTTGGTATAAGCTACTCGACTATTTGTACGATATTCAACGAAATGATTGTATTATTGTATTCGAAGTACAACGAAGGTATACGTCTTACAAGAAATCATTTGCGACCTTACAACTTGAGACGATTCAGCGAAGCTATCATCCAGAAAGGCTCGCCTTATACTGAGGTCGTTGGATTTATAGATGGAACTTTGAATGCTGTGTGTAGACCTGGTGAAAATCAAGGTAGTGTATACAACGGTCATGTGAGAGGGCACGGGTTGAAATACCAAGCAGTTGTAACTCCTGACGGTATCACTGTTAGCTTGTGCGGACCATTTGCTGGGGCGATTCATGACATGAACATGTTGGATAGCTCAGATATCATTAGCGAATTGGATGAAATCTTGGACTGTGAAGATATTGGCGATAAATTCTACGCTCTGTATGGTGATCCCGCATATCGGCCATCATGTTGCCTTATTAGACCTTTTTTGACTGGCTTGGCTCTAACAGATAATCAACGTACAACAAACGAAATGATGTCCTCAGTCAGGGAATGTGTGGAGTCGGAGTTTGGGCATGTCGCAACTCTGTTTGCTTTCGTCGGATATAGACCATGACAAAAGGTGTTTCTAAGTCGCGTTGGAATGTTCTATGTTGTTTCAACCCCTTTGAAAAATATACATACCTGTATTAATAATGGAAATCAAACCAGCTTTTACTTTGGACTATCACCTCCTACGTTACAACAATATATCGACAGTATAACTAATATTTAATAAATTTATTTTGAGTCGTTTTGTTTAAATTGATACATTTTTTGAGGTATTTGTTGAGGTGGTTTTGGGGGTAAGGATAGACAACCTGCGGAGGGTATTGCGGAGCGTTGGCTTGAGACGATATTGCTTTATTTACAGATGCCAACAAGTTATCTTCAAAGATCTTTTGATTTATCTTGATGTCATCTGCAAATTTCTTTTGGCTTGCCTCTACAGCCGCAATTGTCTCCTCTTTGCCTTTGTTGATCAAACTTTTAACATCGCTCAAAAAAGCACGCTGGTATTGTATCTGCTTTTCCGATTCAGCCAAAGCAAAAGAATACTCATTCTTTCGTGCTTCCTCTACTGCACGCTTTCTATCAAAATGTTTTTGTTGTGTGGGACGTTCCATCTTGTTGTTAGCGTCTTCGATCACAGACATCTCCTCTCTTGCCTCTGGATGCTGAGATATCTGTGGGTGCTTTTCTTTAATCTCACGTTGAGTTGCCTTTATTTTTTTGTTCACTCCTTTTAACGATTGAGAGCATAACTCTGCCTGGGCTTCTCTTTTTTTTATGCGGGCAGAGCTGGCCTGAGCATCTTCTTCATCCTTGTTCGTCTCGACTTCAGTCATCTTAAGTTTAATCGATGGAAATCATTAAAACCTTGTAGCATATCAAATTTTTAAATTAGTTACCTCATCATCCATTGAGCTCAGTCGATTCTCGAGAGTCGTTTCAGAATCATTTGTACCACTGGCAAGTCGATCCGCATTTTTCTTTTCTATTATTTCTTTTCTTGCTTTCTTCAAATAGTTTCTTAATGAAGTCAAACCAAGAGACCTCAAATGAGGGTCTACTTTGTTGACTTCTTGGAGAACTAAATCCCATGCTACTGTTACATTGTTTTTTTTCTTGTCAAAAGGACGATGAGATATGCTGGCCTCAACGGCTGCCAATTTTCTACTTTCTGACCATTGACCACGTTTCTCAGTAGACTTCGACCCAGTCAATTTACCGTCTTGAATAAAATTGATGTTGCTGTCATTGTTGCTATCATTATTGCTGTTTATATTGTTGTCTTTGTTACTGTTGCTACTGCTGTAGCCGAAATTGTTAGGTTCTGTGCTTTGTTGGGACATGTTTTATGTTTATTAAATGATAAAAGTAAGAAAAGACAACTAAAATCATGAAATCATAGACTCATAATAATGCAAAAATCGGTGGTAAAATAATGTAATATTAACAGTTACAATTGGCTTATTTCAAAGACAGATTAGTGAAAGCGTTTTCACTAATAGTGTAAAAATTGATGAAAACTTACACTATCTTGTGCAACATCGGATTTCAAAATCGTGAAATTTACAAATTAGTACAGTGAAAATTAATCCCCTAAAGTTTCTAATAGTTCCTCGATACATACAGTACCTGGGGGTTACTCAAACCTTTGGATCCTTCATTGATTGGATATTGA
The DNA here is from genome assembly GCF_025094135.1 of Mucor mucedo. Taxonomy (NCBI): domain Eukaryota; kingdom Fungi; phylum Mucoromycota; class Mucoromycetes; order Mucorales; family Mucoraceae; genus Mucor; species Mucor mucedo. Next base: position 11,381 of record NW_026252418.1, on the reverse strand, counting down.
ATTTACAAATTGATATACAGCAGCCAATATATTTCTGATCCAAAGGCTGTTATTAAATATAGCGGCCAATACATTTTGAATCGAAAGGCTGTAATTCAAAATTCTGTAGTTGTCCTTCATATTCCCATTTTAATGTTTGTGTGTGCAATGCCGCATGCAGATCGTAAAGTATGAAGCTTTGACGTTAAAAATTTAGTATAAACTATTGATCATATTTAATAAATTGTCTGTGCAATGGATGGTTAATAAATTCACGAGCTGATGCACAGTTTGCAAACTTTAATAAGAAATATGGCATTACGAATAATCCTCAATATGGAATCTTTATGGGATATATTGTAAAATAGCTTAACATATGCTTTTCTTTCTTTTACCAGTTACTTTTAAATTTACTTATGGTTTAACAATCCAATAAAAACAAAGCTAACAAGAACAAAGGAAAATCTGTGGACAGACAAAGTGCAACGCCTGGAACACAGAATTCAATCACAAGTTTTTTCAGCAGTGGTTCCAATTCTACAAGCCCTGGTCCTTCTCAACGAAATGAGTTATACTACGACGATCAAGACGTAAGTCCTTTTTGTATTTAGCAATTTTTTGTATTAATCCTTCGTTCTTTTAATGACTAAAGTGTACTGTGGAACAAGTTGAAATGCCTGCACCCATTGCTGACGATTTGTTTGAGATCTCCAACCCTGATAACAATGGCCCTTTATTGAAGGACCAAATTTCAATTGAAAGTGATTCAGAAGAAGATGATGGTACTGATGCTGAATTAGAAAGCGAACAATTTCAAGACAGTATTGAAATAAACAGTGTTTTATTTAAGTATTTCGAAAAGGTGCAATCTGATTTGACAAAATCAGCTATCCCACCCCCATATTTGGCAAACACGTTTTGGATCCGTCCCATGGATACTTACTTTGCATTACAACAAAGAACCCCTCTCAACGAATGGTATAAACCTGACATATTTTTATGGCAACCCCATCATCTTTTAGAAAACGGGTTTAGTGATCTTAAATGCACCTCCGATCATTGTTCTGGAAAGATTGGGTCTAAGGGCTATTATAAAGATCCACATGCTAGACGTGCTGTCGGTATCACAAGATATTTATTGCATAATGAAATCTTCACTTTTATTTAAATATACTAACAATATATATATCCTTATATTTAAGATGTTTTTACATCATGTCATACAGATATTCGTGTTATGGATGCAAGAAATCGTTTAGCGTTCATGACCCAGAATTTGTTAAACAGCTTCCTATTGCTTTACAAGAAGCTTTTCTCGTAATTTTAACTCACAAAGGATCTGTATCTCGCCAGGTTGCTGATCTCCTTTGACCTTGTGTCCAAAACTCGGTGGGCCCAAAGCGTTTCTCAAAAATTATTAGGGAGCTACATATGCTTGAGCATGACAGATTGGAGCTGGTTTATCTGAATAGCATGCTCCTTAGAAAAAAAAAGAAAGTAAAGGTGTTTCTGCATTTTTTTCTACACAACCTATTGTATACTCTCCGTTCTTTTCATTTGAAATCAATTGGCCTATGCTGGATATGTGACTACGGCTACTTATTTCAGAACCTTATACACAAGCATCATTGAAAAGTGGAAACTTTATATGAATAAGATGCTTATGTTAACAGGTGGAAAAATTATCCGTGGTGACCATTCCTTTAAAGTAGGTAAGTGATCCATTTAATATATATTGTTAAGTATATGTATGACTAATTGAAACCTTCAATTTTAGTAAACCACATTGCAAAGATTGACAAATCTAGTGCGTTTACAGCACTGTATACAGTAGTGAATGAATACGAAGAAATTCGCTTAATGTCACTTGTGCCATCCAAGTCCCACTCCTATCTCAAATGGTCATTCGATAAGATGATGGAAGCCTATAACATGTATGGCCATGAACAGCCTGCGGGTTTTTTTTACAGATGACGTCCGTGCAGATAGACGTTTTCTTGAAAGTGTCATCCCATCTTTGACTGCAGGCGTTCAAGAGCAAAGATATGGAAATGAATCCAATGCCACTATAGAAACATACACGGAGATGGATTGGCCTGATTCCGTAGAAATTAAATAATTGAGACAATTTTAAGAGATGGACAACTGCATTGCGGACTTAAATAGAAGAATTGAGTTGGACTGTAACAATGTAAAGGCTGTAGGATTTGACTGTGAATGGAATTACAGTGGGGAAAATAACAGCTCGAGCAACGGAATTGATACTATACAAATTGCGTATGGTGAAGAGGTGATCATTCTCCATGTCACCGATATCTGGAATACTTTGCCTGTATCCGTACTAGACCTTTTAAAGAACAAAGATATCTTGGAAGTTGGAAAGCAAGTTTCTGGCGATTTGAAGCGCATTAAAAGGCCATTTACTGGTGTAACTTGTGAGTCGCCTCTGGAACTTGGAATGTTTTGCAAACTCAGAAATTTAATTGTGCATGGCAAACTCAGTTTGTCTGAAATTTTATCAAAAGTACTGGGGTATAGGCTTAACAAAATGAAAGGCTCGGAGACTGGAGTGTACCCTGTTCGTCAGAAGTTCAAAAAAAAAATACGCTGCCATAGATGCTTGGGCATCTTTAAAGATCTACCAAAAAGCTGTATTGATACCAGAAGTTAATACACGTCTTTCTTTCAGGAGTATTGTTGTACCTGGAACCTATGTGAGATTTAGACCGAGGGACACAAATAGTTACGTTGCACTTGGCAGAGTAGATGAGAAAACAGATGAAGACAGGGAACATTTCCATCTAACATCTGAATACTCAGCTGCAAGTCGAGTTATAGTCACCATTTTACATGTATCAGCACCTGGATATATACCCCGTGGAATTGCAAAGACACCTGGCAAAGGTACAAATTATGGTAAACCGTTGGCTTCGTATCTTCCGGTCCCTTTTAAACTGGCACTTTTGAAGGCTGATCTAGAGACAAAATCTGAAGATTATGTAAATTCAATAATCAATGGCACTGGCCCAAAAGTTACCGCGATTACGCAAGACAGCGATATTTTAGAAAATCAAGATGATTCATTAGATCTGCAGGATAATAGATATATTCGTATTTTGGAAGCTATGAGAAATACTTTTGATGATTGTATATCTGGTGCTAATCGGGACAATTTTGAGTACGGCTACCAACACATTATGCCTATAAAAAATTTGAATGCTGCTCCACAAACCAATCGAGTTTTTAGTCGAGTCATAAAAGATGTGTTTCATCTAATGGATCTTATCAAGGCACCATCCAATCATGGCTTAAGTCTTGACTTTTGCAGAAGGTTTAGAGATACCTTGCTAATCCTGGATGCCGAAGACAAAGATCGGGTTGAAAAGGTGTTAATTGAAGAATTAAATACAACTTGGGACGAGAAACGCAAGTGCAACCCTGAGTGGATATAGAAGCGTGTCAAAAGAAATGTCAGAGAGCCGTCAACTTTATTTGCCCAGCTAAAAACATTGTTCATCACTTTCGGTTCGTTGAAATGCTCCGTATCTGGAAGTTGTCTGTTTGATAAGGTTGCGTGGAACCAAGCCGCCAATATTTTGCATTCTGTAAATTTGGGACACATATCTGATCCCCCAGATGTTGTTCTTTACATAACCATGGGGTTAGATAGACATGGTCTTCCAAAATACCATTGTTTACATGGAACAAACTCGCTTGAAGGGGGTATTCAGAGGCATATCATAAAAAATTTTGGGTCATATGGTGCTGGACCTGCTTTAACGGATAGCGCTCTAACAGAATTCCGCATGAGACATAATTTAGACGTAATTGTTAATGAAAAATTTTTGGCCTATATTATGTAGCTAAAATATTAAGCATACTATCATCATTGAGGTTGGTACCGCTAATAGGTATCTTCGTAATTACCGTTCACATTATGATCCTTGGTTGACTCAAATGATACATGAAAAGCGACTTCTGCTAGAACTTCCAACAGAATTTGAACAGATCGCAATTGGATTAAATTCAGCTCAGTACCGTGGATCCGATGAAGGTTTTGGTATATGCCCTTTTCCAAATGATGTGATGGAACAGTTGCGTATTGACAAATGTAAGTTTGTTTTTAACTCGCTCGAAAAACAAAATTGACAATTCTATTTTAGGCCGCAATTGTAACGCCTCAAATAATGACTCAGAATATGATCCAACTATTCCTACCATACAAGACATTTTTTTTTCATACAGTGGCTTCAACATTGCGTGTCAAATTTGCAAAATTTAAATACATTGCTAATTTACAACAAGCATTGTATGCAGTCCTTCCAATCATAACCAACGAGGAAAAGGCCATGTTCCACAAAATGCTACTCGACCATCACTCTCGCTCTCGTTCCATGCCTAATTTCAAAAGTATCGCTATTAATTGGAACTCTCCAATAACAAATGGTAATGAACCTGCAGTAAATGGAACGACTATATTTTATAAGACACCAGAGCATTTGAAACTATATTATAGCCAATGGAAAACGTTTATGGATGTTACTGAGTCCAGAAGTACATTCGAAACCTTACTCAACACCATAAAGTCCACCATCGAAGAAACAAACACGACTGCATGCATACGGGTACAGGTCCCAGAGAGTCCTCACATAATCACTAATGCCTCTGCAGCAGTCCAACACAATTCCTCTCATCGTTCATCTTCAGATGCCAATACAGAAAGTTTAACAAGTCTCATACCCGTCAATTTTTTAAATACTTTAAACGTTGTATACAATCAACCTCACTAACTTATCCCTAATTTCGTATTTAATCCAATGATACCTCAAACAAAATGCTAATTCAAATTGTCTTTCAAATCAACAACAACAGCAACAACAACAGCAACAACAACAAGTTACTATTGTGGAAAAACGGTTTGTTTGACACGGAAAAATAAAAGATAAAAAAACAGGAGGAATAAGATTAATATTGCTTGTAGGCTTTTTTATTCTTATTAAAAGTAAGTCCCTCTTTCATCTCTGAAAGAAAGGGGGGTATTTATAGTTATTTAAAGCGTGGGTAAAATTATGGGCTCGTTTGTGTTCACTTGGTATTATTGGCTGTATTTACTAATGACTGATGAGACGTATCAGTGTAGCCAATCTATTATTCGAAATGGGATCTTCTATTGGAATATCTAGTAACCCTGAGTTGTAAATGTATAACTCAGGATATTTTTTATGCTATTGTTTTTTATGAGTGTTATGATATTATGTACCTGTCGATCAAGGATCGATGGAATGATTTTATATGCGATTTTATATGTTAAATAGTGCGATTTTAGTACAACTATTTCTCCTCCAATTTTTTATACCCCATATAATTACAGATCTGTAAGTTCTCCTACTGTAAGAGTAATCACCATCAGCAAGACTATTTTATACTAATTTTACTATCTAATTTAGGAACAGACATATCGGTCAATTCAGCCAGCACAATTAACAACAGTACAAAATGATCCTCGTATAAAACGTGCCAAAAGAGTAAGGGTCTGTCAAATTTGGAAGCGCGAGCAGTGCCCAGGGAATATGAACAGAACAAAATGTACAAATATTTAAGTCAATCTAGGCTATGGATCAAAATATTATATCACACATGCAAGTAACCTATCGACTTATGCTTTCAAATTCATGCCTTTAATTTATGCTTCTTACAATACCTTATGCTTTAAACCCCAATGCCTTCAACCTTTTTGTTAACAGTTGAATAAATATCATTCATGCAATTATTATTAAATAGAACGAGGCTTTTTCAAAGCGCAGCGTACCGAACCATAGTGCAGGTCAAGAATTTATCGCAGCGCAGCGAAGGTCAAATTTTTTACCGAAACGGAGGTTTGGTACGCTGCGCTTTGAAAAAGCCTCGTGCTGCCGCAGGCATGTTTTTGAAATCAAAAACCTAACATGTATTAATTAACCATGAAGCCCACGCGCCATTATAGCTTAAGCTACACTGCTGATTATCAGTTTGACACTGGAGAAAACTTTGATGTTTCTCATTACATGTTCTTCTTGGCGTGGCAAAACACTTGGCGGTTGATTATGGATGGTAATTCAATGGGTGTATCCTGACCTAATATTGCCTTAATTGTTTGGGTCTTTGTGTTGTTGTGCTTGAAGTTGATCGGCAGGAGATTCGTTTTGTTAATTTACCGATCCCACCTATCCGTCTTCTGCATGCGTCACCCGGATTCCGGATAACGCGTCGGCGTCGAGATGTTTATTATCTTTTCTATGAAACAGATTGAATTTGTAACACCAAATATCGACAATCCAACGAGCAATACGACCTTTAGGAATTTTGGTGGCTAGAATTGACTTCAGTGCAGCATAATAAGCTTAAATGTTTAGCGTGGCTCCATGGACATAACAATAAAAATATTTCAAGGACCAGACAAAAACATAGCATTCCCTTCCTGTTGTGGTGTAGTTTTGTTGAGCAGAATTCAAAGTGGAACTTGCAAATGCAATTGGACGACCTTGTTGGACTAAACACGCCCCCACAGCAAAATTACTCTTATCGCAATGGAAATCGTACGGCAAGTTGAGTTGCGAATAAGCTTACTCCGGTAGTCTGATTAAATTGATCTTTCAGCTGTTGAAGTACTTTATTGGGCTTGTTAGTACAATCCCACAGAACATTTTTCTTCAATAGTTGGTATAGTGGGGCGGCCGTTTCTGTCGAATTGTCAATGAATTTGTAATAAAAGGTACAAATACCTTAAAACTGTTGTAATTCCTTCACATTGGATGGTTAAGCCAATTCTGTATAGGTAGTGTTTTGACAGGATTACTTAGAACGCCAGTTGCAGATACTATAAATCCAAGGAATTTCAGTCCCGGTACCAAAAATTGACATTTCCTAAGGTTTATCTTCAAACTCCAGTGAGCCAAAATTCTTAGAACTTCTTGAACTTCACAGATGTTTTTTTCTCGTGCGGTAGAAAGGACTATAATACCATCTAGGTAAATAATAGTAAATTCCGTTACGCTTCGTAATAATGCATTTAAAAAGCGAGCAAACGTAGCAGGACTATTTGTTAAACCAAACGCCAAACAGTTATACTCGTAGAATCCACTGCTTGTTCGAAACGCTGTCTTGCACTTATCCTTTTCAGCAATTGCTAGTTGCCAGTAAGCCAATTTGAGGTCGATACTGGTAAAACACGTAGCCCCTCTTAACCGGTCCAAAACTTCTTCCATTTATGGTAACGGGTTCTTATCCTTCTTTGTAATCGCATTCAACGGTCTGAAATTCTTACAAAAACAAGTACTTCCATCAGGTTTTGGTACTACTACCGGATTGGAACTCCATGGTGAGTTATGTTCTCTAATTACGTTCATCTCTAACATCTTCTTGACATCTGCTTCAATTGCTTCGTTTTCTTTTGGCGAATAACGTCTACTTCGAGATACAACTGGATTACCATTGCCTGTGTCAATGTGATGGTGTTACTGGCAAGTTTCAGTAGAAGTAATAGAAGAGAATAAAATAGAGGTTTAAGATAAAAGTTTTTAAAAAGTGAGCACCAGACTATATAGTTGTCAACTGAAAAAGAGAAAATATATTTATATAAGAGGGTAATTTATACGACGAAATCAGATAAGAGTGGTATTCGAAGGAGTATAGTTAAATACGTAATGGAATAGCTACAAAGCTGATTTTACAGAAGGAAATTACAAGCAATTATAATAAATACAAAATCACAAAGACTTAAAGTATTAAGACTTATTCAGATTAAAGTAAAGAACAAACTAATTTTTTTATTATGGATTTTTGGGAACCTTTTATAGAAAAAGGTTCAAAAAACAATCAAAAAAAATAAAAAAATCTTAATTCAAAACGACAAAAAGTGCCGTCTAACATATCGTCCGGGAAGGAATAAGGTAATCCTTACCGTTTTTCAAAGAAAGACAGGCAAAGTAAGAAGAGGAGAAAAGAAAAAGAAAAAGGAAAAAGGAAAGAGGAAAAAGGAAAAAAGGAAAGGAAAAGAATAAAACTCTAATTTTTTTTTTTTAACATTCTGGCCAATCATCCATTACATTAGGAAGGTTGTGAAATTGGCGGTTCTTGTAGAATTTGGCGCCTAATTCAGACTTCAGAAATGCGTTTCGTTTGCTAACATAGGCGCGACCAGATTGACAGTAGTTTTTAAATTGTGCATGTATTATAGGAAGCAAGGAGGAGACAAGTTTCTTGAAATCACTAGTGAGAGAGCGTTCAATTTGGTCTAAGATGTTGTACTTGTTGGTGATTTCAAAGAACAAGTGATTCTTGTTTTCTTCGTAGCCCTTTCTGATCAAGATAATACAGGGGTCTATAATGGGCACGTCTGGTAGATCGAAGTTTTCTGTTAGGAAATCGAAGTTTAATAGTTCGTCCAGGGTGGAACTGGGTAGAGGTTTCTTGATTGTAGGATTCAGTTGGTCTTGGTCTTCCTCGCCGGTGATTTCTTGGTAAATGTTCTCTCGGTTCCGAGTGACTATGATTGATTTGGCTAAGTCTTCTTTGGTCTTCCTTGACATAAGTCCTGGGACTGGAGCATTGGGGGGAGAGGTCTTCTTGGTTACTCGTGTCATTGATAGTAGAAAGATTAGAGAATTTATTTACTTCAACAATGGGCACCTTATATATACGTAATTTATTGCCGTGGGCCAGTCTTTCAATACCCGTAGATTGGTTTTTAATTCTATAGGTACCCTTGATGGCGGCTGGAGATACTATAAAAGGGCCTTCCCATTGATCTTCTAGTTTCCCCGACCACGAAGTTTCCAAGTTCAATCCATATAATTCAACGTAATCACCTAATTGAAATGCCGGTTTCAAGAGTTTTCCAGTCTTTTTTTTTTATCAATAGCCTTTTGTTGTGATTTCTGACTCTCAAAGATGATAGCAGCAGCTTCTACGCGGATTTCTTGTAATTTGGAGATTTGCCAATCAATAGATTGTAATAGTTGTTTATCTTCAATATCTTGCTTAGAGGGGGGATAGAATTCGCCGTTTGAGACTTCAGTGATAGTAAGATTATTCATTTCTTGTATCATTGTTCGATCAAAAGGTGAAAAAACTTCACGTCCCTATGTTAATGAGAATGGAGTACGTTTTGTGGTATGATGGCGCATTGTTCGATAAGCGTATAGAGATGCAGGTAGGTAAATATGCCAATCGAGCTTCTCAACATCAGGACGGCGGCGTAGTACTTGACCCAATGTTCGATGAGACCATTTCCTTCAGGGTGGTACGGACTAGTAGTTTTGTGAGTGATACCAAACTTTTTGCATTCAGTTTCGACAAGTCCACTGACAAACGGGGATCCATTGTCTGAGACTAAATATTGGGGAGTACCATGGGTGACAATAATATTGTTGTAAATGAACAAAGCATTTTGAACTCTAAGGGGCTTGGCTTCGACCCACTTAGTTAAGTAACAAATAGCGGCTATAATGTATCGGTGACCTCCTCGATATGTCTTGACATGCTTCACATCTATTCTCATACGTTGAAATGATTCGGGTCGCACGGATATTGGGTTCAACTGTTCTCGGAGTTCAGGCTTTCCAATTCTTTGACAGCGATCACATCGTGACACAAAATCTTTAATTTGCAGAGCCATGGCGGGCCAATAATGACGTGAAGGTATCTTTTGCAAAGTAGTGTTAAAAACGAAATGACCTCCCAGGAGATGAGAATGATTAGGCCACATAGCTGCATATTGTTGTTCTTCTTTTAGAAGTACCAATCCAGGTTGATTATTGTTGATAGGAGAACCTTGGCGTAGAAGAGATTTTCGCGAATTAGATAGTGTTTGCTTTGTGTACGGATAAAATTGATTAAGTCCTTTGAGATATCCTTAAGGTACTCCAGGGTAGTGAAATATTCTTGTATAGCTTCTAGTTTGTGATAGTAAAATGGGTGTTGGTTTTATTGTTTTTGGTTTATAATTTATTTGAAGGTTTTTGAGGATTTTTGACATTTTTGCCACAACGTATAAAGTTTTTAAGTGGACTTTAAAATGTGCTTCAACACTGCTTGTCATGAACCGCTTAGGTTTCAGTTGCATATTATCATGCAAAATGTCTCCGATCATTATTGAAACCCAACTAGCCCATTGTCCCTGTTCCACCTGTTCCCTGTTCTCTGTCTCCTGTCACACATGTCACTGTCAAACATCACTATTGTATCCCGTCTAACGTCTCTGCTCCAAATAATGTATCTCCGTTATCCCTTGTCCTTGTAAAACCCATTTAACACCCGTTTCCTTTGTTCCTCTGCCTTTGAACTCCCTTGTACAACATTAATAATATCAGCCCATGTTATCCTCTGCATCTATCCCCGAAATTATCTGTATCTATGCCCGCTACCCCAAAGATTTCCCAAACTCAATATGACTAATAATCTGTCTCTGTATATTTGATCCCCGAACCCTTGTTTACCCGATCTGTCAATTAATATAAATAACAGCATGTTAATTTATTCTTATTTCTGTATTCAAGATCTTATCTACTTTTCCTGTTTCTTTGAATAAACCTTCTTCTACCTACATTCCTTTTATATATATATTAATGCTAATAGATATATAATTTCTCTTTGCCTTGTCCTCACCTTAATAATCATTCTGTTCTGCTCTTGCCCCACCCCGGTCCTGACACCCCCCCCCCTAGGGGTGTATAAATTACTAATTTGTAGATTGCCCAACCCCCCATAAATTTTGGCAGGTAAACTTTTTTTTAAAGGCCCCTCTCAAGCACACAAAAAAAATTTTAATCGTCCAAATTTGGGACATTTTTTTTTCTTCTCCGTTTCTTTTTTTTTTTGGTGAAAGGTTACATGAGATTCCCAAAAGATGTATTTTTCCGATATCAGTGACGACGCTTTTTTTAATAGCCTATTTTGGATGATTATTAATAATTTTTCCAGGAATTGCTAAAGTGTCTGTCCGTAATTTTTTTATTTAATTTTTTTCCTTCCGCTTCTTCCCCATAAATTTATATATTTTTTATTTTTAAATGAACCAACTCCAACTCCAACTCGCTAGTAACATGTCTAGATGGCAACAACGTATTGATCAATTTACCTGTGAATATTTTAAACTTGAAGAAATCGAAGAGTTTCACCTTTCTGAAGAACTTTACTTGGCCGAACGTCTTCAATACAATTTTATTGCTAGCGATTACCACAGTCAGTATGGTATGGAAATCACCAGCTTGCCCTTTTTTTTTGTTGGCGAACTCGTTCACCGAACCGGAACTGTAATTGCAGCCAACGGTGAAAGAAGAACCCGACGCTATCATTTCTGGAGCGTGGAGCACCCACACCTTACAGACGGCGTTGAGAACTAGACGAAGAGTTATCGGGCGAAT
>NW_026252417.1:0-119315 GCF_025094135.1 Mucor mucedo | reverse complement strand
TGCAACAATATGGAAGTATACTTACTCAAATTGATCTATAATTCTTCTGGCTTTTGCTTTTTTCACAATCGTAACGATTTCTTACAAAAACCTGCTGAAAACTATTACACTTACATCAAAGAATATATTCTCTGATATTTAGTTTTATTTTAATTGTCTTATTTAATATCGCATCATCTAAACATCTTTAGATGACTTAAGAGAGGTTAATTTATATAATAAAAGTAGGCAAAGAGATTTATATTATAGTCTTAACAACAAGATGAGAATAAGATCCGCGATTGTCATATAACACTTGTGATAGTGAGCACCAGACTTAGAGTGATCCACTTGAGTTATTATTTTTTAAAGGAATATTTCAAGAGCGAGACCTAATTCATCTTAACTAAAAGTAATATACTTCGCTCCTCATTCTAAACACTATCTGATCGCAGCCAACAGCGTGGTACCCACTACAACTACCCTTTTAATCATCGTTTTTATACTCTCAACTTTACATCGCTACTAGATTGTCCAGTGTAGTCAAACAGCGGATAGAAAGATATCCAGGGAAAAGTACAGTAACATTATTAAATCTAGCTTAGGACATTGCGAACGAAAGTTAATAACCGATGAAAAGAGCATTATGCTCAGTGGACCCATATACTCTGGCTCATGTTATAAAAGTCAGACCAAAGATTTCTCTGGTATGTAAAAAGAATATCAGTCTGCAAACAGAATCTTTACTAAACTATACGGCTTTATCGTTCTTTATCTTTTCTAAAGGTTTATTATTATACACAATTTACTAACTTAACTATTTAATTTAATTCTAATAATACAGTCTTTTCATCATTCAACATGGCTTTCACTTTCTCGGGTACTTTTTCAATCTTACTGACGCTAGCTACAGTAGCGTTTAAAATCTTATTCCACGCTTGGAATTCTTCTTCATCTGATGCGAGCGCTAAAGCTTGATGAATCCAGGCTAACAAACCGTTATACTGTATAAGATTGGATGTCACACTGGGAATTGCAGTTGCTTGTTCCATAATCTAAGAATTCATATTAGTACATCAAGTACCCCGCCTTTTCTTTTCGTCAATTACCTCGATTACAGCCTTTTTACTTAATTGATCTGCATATGCAGAGTTGTAAAATGTGGCAATCATATCAAAAATACTTTGTCTGGAGAAAATCTTGTAGTCATCATATGTACGTAACGAAGATGATAAAACATAGAGCAACCAGAGACGTTCTTTTCTATGATTAGGAGAGGATGATGTGAAAAGGAAGGTAAACATGGGGACGTACTGTTATATAGAGGTTAGTAAAAAAATATTCTGAAAAAAACTAAAAAAACTTACGTTGAAATCAAATGTAGGGTTTTGCAAGATCCATGATGTAATATGAGGAAGCATGAAATGTTCTGGATGAAGTAAAATAGATAACGCATGGCCAATACAAACGCAGATAGCTGCAGGCACTCTAGGTGGCGTATCGGCTTCTGCACGGCCAGTAATAGAATTTTTGAAAGCTTCTAAAACGAAAATGATTGAAGGTTGTTCTTTAAATCTAGCGTGTTCCACCATGACATAGAATTGATCAATCATTTGGTATGCAATGCAACGTACTTGATCATCGGTGGAAGACATGGCCATCACAACAAACCCAAGACCGTTACATTCAATAAATTTACGACATTCGATAGCACCAGCAGAAATGATATTTGCAAAGAGAGGTAAAAAGAATGAAGGATCATATACGGGCGATGAGCTAAAGTCGTTTGTCTCGGTGTCATTGTGAGTAGCTTGAAGAGTGCATTGAGCAGGAAAATGTGTAAAGGTATATTTCATCAAAGCTGGGTCAATCAAGCTTAGCGTTTCAATGGAGATTGCACTTGTCTGTAATAGTGTGCCAGCTTGAGCATGTGCTTGACGGGTACGATCCGATCCAGGACCCCACATTAACATTTTGGGGAGGATTGTCTCGCGGCCATGGCTTTCACAAGCCATTAAAACTTCCAAAATAAGTTTATCGGTAACTGTAGTCGTTGCACTATAACTTGTCAAAAGGGAGTCTAACAAACCATAATTTCTAGCAAGGATGAGGGGTTGGATCTTGTTCAATTTATAAATCAATTGAATGATAGCAAGACGTTGAGCATCATTTTCGGGAACTTGACGAGCAAGGAGCTTAGCAACATCAGGAGAGGTCAATTTTTGATATTCTTGATGATCAAGGATACGACGAAGATAAATTTCAATGGGTTCTAATTTTCCATACCCTTCATAGACGCGTTCAACAAGGACACCAACTAGACGAATAGCAGCAGCATCAGCAATATTATCCATTAAAGAAGTCAAAACGAAATCACGAACAACTTCGGAATCCAGCCTGGTGGTCCAGTTAAAAGAAGTCATTAATTTAATGAATTCCACAAGCTTGTCATAAAAAGCATCCTCCGGTGTTTCATCCGACATAACGTTGGCATCGGCAGCAGCAGTCAATTGTTTGAGAAGGTGCTCAAAAACAGCTTGCATATATTCTAATTGGTCTTCCAACTTATCTGATAACAAATCATAACCAATATGAATAACATCGACCAAATTGGGAGTCAATAGAAGGGTGTCGTTTAAATGGGTTGCAACAATTAACGGAACGTTAACAGAAGAGGCAATGCAAGCTGAGCGGAGAGAGACAATATCGATAATACATTTGTTACCAGCCAAAATGTGCTTAATGATAGGTTCGCAACATGCTTCCAACAATACGTGAATGGCGTCGGATTCAGCTTCGTTCTTTTTCTGTTCTCTAGTCATGCTCAATTCCAATAAAGAAAGGATTTCCAAATTAAATTCATCAGTCGTACCCATTTTCCAGAGTTGAGTAATAATCTTGAAAGCCTTGCTGGGGATGGAAAATTCTTCAGATGTTGAGCTGTACATGTATTCCACAAGGACAAGTAAAAGTTTCTTCATAATCTCATTAAGATTATTATTCTTGATGATTTTTTTGCTGAAAGTATAAAGTCCTTCAAAATCAACACGAATTACACAGTTTAATAATGTTTGTGCGTTAGATCCTTCACCAAAGATATCAATAAATGACAAGGCTAATTGAAGTAACTTTATACAATAGTTAGAAAATAATTCTTCTGGCAAAATGTTGAGGCTACTTACAGACACGTTGGCCTCACTAGGGAATGTGTTCAGATTTTCAAATTTGAGGATTTCGTTTGTAAGTTGAGTGTCAAGATATTTCAATGCAGGGTACGTAAAGATATACGTCCTTAATTCCGTACGTGCCTTGGTGTCTTGGATTTGATTTACTAAACCAATTATGTGACGTAACAGAGTGAAACAGAATTTCAAAGCAACATAATTATCAGTGTTTTCTTGGTTGATTAAAATTGTATTTAAATGTTGGAATACAAAAGAGGCGGCGTTGGTCAAATCACGAGACTTCATACTATCCAAGGCGAACTTCAATACTGTCATGGAGAATTGATGGTCGTATTTCTTGAAAAGAAAAGTATTATACAAAAGTGAATTAAAAGGCATAGCTTTTAACAACAATGCTGAATGTTCACTACAAATCAGGTTAGCTAAAAGTTGTATCTGAACATAATAATTACTTACTGCTCCATTGAAACCAAAGATTTCATATCAGTGATTTCGGTATAATCAAATACACTACCCGCTAATGGATGACGGAGAGTCATATAGTCAACGAGGGGTTCATATGACGTCCATCGTAAATCACGACTACAGAAGGCAGCAGCTCGCTCCAGATGTTTGTCGAGAACACTCACAGGCAATCCCTTAAGTAACTCGATAAATTCTTCTTTAACAGCAGAAATTTCTTCAAAATCCTCGGTTTTGATAAGTGAAGTGAATTTTTCCTCTAATTCGTCGTTATCAACCTCCATTGCGTTAGCGGATGGTACCGTTTCTTGACCTAAACACAATCTGGCTTGAAGGACCATTTCGTTTTTAGTCCATTGACCGGTTTGGCGGGCTGAAATATCTTGATCCGGATTCATCTCCTTATCTAATTTAGAGCTGATTTGTTCAAGATAGAGAGGGACACTTTGCTTGGTGAGTAAAAGCTTGATCAAGTTGGTTAGATAGAGTACCGCGGGTGTTCTATCTGTCTTGATAAAGTTTAAATTTTCACATAAGGTCAATAATAAAGGACTGAAAGGATGTTTGTAATTGGAGGCGTTAACATTAGAATCAGCAGACACAAGTTCATTGATTAAATTGCCGGTAGCTGTTATTTCGTTGTTGGCAGCGTTGACAAGTTGTACCAATTGATCGGTGTATTTATATTGCGCTTTACTGAATCTACTGATACAATTATCCAGAAACTGTAAGACTGCTTGTTGAGTTTCTGACATTACTAAACCACGGGCAGTGGAGAAATTATCAGGCAAAGCGTTCAACCAAAGCTGGACTTCCTCGGGATCATGGGCGAACATGAACGAATCAGACAAGGTTTGGTTTAAGAGTTTACCAGTCAAATCACGGATATGTTTATAGGGCGTTTGGAGATAAAGGGTTAATAATGTGGTAATATGAGAGGTAGAAGAACCAGCTATAGAAGACAATATAAGTATTTGGGGGGGGGATTTTTTTTTTTTTTTTTTTTTTTTTGAAATCTTACATGATCGGCTAGTCCAGTTAAAATCAGGCATACTGAGGAAAAGTCTCAATAAATGAATTAAAGTTCCAGGTTTGACAGACAATATATCAGCAGGAATAAAGTTTCCAGGATCAATATTGGATTCCATCAATGCTTCAGGAACAAACTCTTGATAATATCTGATCAATCTGAATGCTGTATCTTGAATTAGTTGGTTTTGGCAAGCCTGTTCATTGTCATCCGCATCAGCAGCCATTTTAATGGAAGTTTGTTTGTGCAAAGTAACCACAGTTTGGATTTCAGGCACACGACGACGTAATCCTTCACGAACACTCTCAAGGCACTTTTTCCAGTTTTCGGATGGCTTTGTTTGTTGCACAGAAGATTCGTCACTAATCTGTTGTTCCTTTTGATTCATCTCTGAGGTTTCAAGTGCCATGATAACCTTTTCCATTGCATGACTAACTTTGCTGTATTTCTGGAAAACTGCAGACAATGCGACCATAGTTGTGTATCTAACAAGTGGGCTAGTATGTTGCAGACCCTTACTGGAAGGTGAGCGATTAAAAACGTTTGGAAGAATGTTATCCAAAATAGTTTCGAAGCTGGGTGGTTCGGCAGGATAAAGACGTGTTACTCCATAAAATAAAGAGGGAACTGGTAACTGAACAATCTTTTGCAATAATGTAATATTAGCAAGCCATTTACTGGAGATTCTAGGCTCATACATTAAAATGGTGTGGTGCCAAAACCTAAAATTAAATTATTATAATTAGCGACTATACAAAATAATTTCAGGAGAATGATTAATTATTACTCTTGAACAAGTTCAGGGCAAGCACTCAATATCTTCAACACTAATTCTTGTTGGCGCATGTCATCTGCTGGCTTAAGTGTAACAATAAATTTAGCTAACAAGCGATTGGTGATCTTGGAGTTCTTTGATTGTTCATCCGTGTTAGGCTTCGCGGGATACCAAGCAGTATCACGGAAACACACACCAACATCAGGTACAGTACATATGGATAAAAGGAAATGATGCACTAAATCAGCAGGAACACCGGTTCCTTCGTCAGCAGTCTCTTCTTCCTCAGAGCGAGCATAAATTTTGGCAAGTTTCTCTAAAATATATGCTGAGAAGAAAAATGCCTTGGTACTTCTAGGCACGTTGTTATCCATGATCAACTTTTCGTACATGACTGAAAGAATTTGTTCAATTAACTAAAGCAATTTTTGTCAGATTTTTGTTCGTTAGCTGTTATGATTCTAATCTATTACCGGATATGCGTCCTCATCCATGCCTACAAATACACCGCTAACAAGACCCTTCACATTTAATACTTGTTTCTTAATATCAGCATCACCATGCTTAAAGAAGGCAAGAACAAATTGTACATAATTGGTTCTTAAATCTGATATAATATTGAGTATCTCCATCTATCAATTGATCATAAAATTTCTTACCATAAATATAGCTTTGTGGTTTCTTTGTCTTTTTAGCTTGGCGATATCTAGAGGCTCTTAAGAAACCCTGGAGTTATAAAAATCTACCTTTAGTCTACGTCAAATGTTTTAAGAATTCCTCCTTACATCGGCCTGGAAATTGAAGGTGGTGAATAAATCTCTTGCAGTAGACTCGTTAAACGAAACGATCGAAGTCAATAAACGATAAGTAGATTGGCAGTGAGGGATGCGCATGGAGGATATACCACGATATACAAATTTCATTTGTCGTTGCAAAATTGTTTGAATAACCTGAATACCATAGGAACGGATAATAGGTGTAGTTGAAAGTCGAATAAATAATCCAATAATATCTGGTAACATGCATTCTAAATCCTGGATATTTGTCTACGAAAATTACTTATTAGTTGAAAGTTGATTACATGTAACTAATCTCGAAAGGATTACCGAGGCTTGATAATCCCATAAACTGCTAAGCTCCCGACTATCGGTACAAGATTGGCAGTACTCAACCAGAGGTCTGGTATGTTTTTCAGTTGGATCTACTCTGGTTTTAATGGCGATCGTCAATTGAGTTCTTAATTTCGATAAACCTAATTTATACTTTATTAAGACGATTTGTTATGCAAAAAGAAACAGAGGTCAATTCATACCTCTAACAAGCGCTTGGAGATCCTTAACCCTCAAGGCTTCGGAGACCTCTTTTGGTGTTTTATAGTAATCCTCAAGTTCTGTAATATTGCTATTCATACTTTTAAGGGATTCTGAAAAAAAGGTAATTCTTAGCTTTTGTCCCAGTTTGACACTCTACTTTTTTATTGTGGCTTATGCGGGACTGCTCAGCATCACTATGCAAAACATATTTGCATAAATTTACATTTATTGTTACGAACAGTAATCCAAAGGGAAAAAGGTATCAATAAACCTCAAAAAGAAGTAATACCTATATAGTTTAAGTGGTAATGTATAGCACAAGTTGATGGCCATCGAAAGTAATGCGAATCGGCTTGCTTATTAAATTTTGAGCTCGACCTTTATTCACCAGTACATGTAATGATGATCATATTATTTCATTGTATTATTTGTTTACAGGATACAAGAGCAATAAATTTACATCCTTTCATAAAAATACTTATTGGGAGTTTTTTAGGATGATAAAATAAGTTGAATATTCCAGAATAATTTTCGCACCATCTACTTCAGTCAAGACCTCTTCCATGGGTTTATATACTCTCATCCCTGGCTCATCATAATAAATAATCTCGTCCATCTCCATAATGAATTACAAACGACTTTATAAAAATTGTGAGCTAAAAAGAAAAACAAAGTTATGGAAAACTGAGGAAAATCGGTTGAGGTTATCAAAAAGCAGGAGACTAATTTTTAAGTTTATACCCGGTCCTGGCCAGTCCAGGTATGATGAAAGTGCCAAATATTGGGACAGCGATATTGAAAATGATTTTTTTCTGGCTTTTCTTCAACGACAACAATGGACGCTCCTGCTGATTACGACATTAAAGATTATGCCCAGTTGACCAACAACTGGAGCAAAGATCCTACGGCATACTTGGATCGTTATTACTCGCTTTATTACAAAACGGTAGATACCGAGGCCGATCCTTTAGCCAACAGCGTATACGTTCGACAATCACCTAATAAAGTTTGCGTTCTCGGTATTGTCAGTCCTTCCACAGATATTGTTAAGGTCGTATTGAACAAAAATTTGGTTGGAGAGAAAGTAAAAAAGAACACGATTCTTTGTGAATTTAAGGATGCCCAGGATAATGTGGTGGGACATGTTAAGGCTGAAATGGAAGGTAAATTGTTGGAGCTGAATAGTCGTTTAGAAAAGGAAGGAACTAGCTTACTAGCTAATGGACATCATATGGACACTGGTTTCATTGCGATAATTCTGCCAAGAGTAGACGATACCAAGGTTCAATTAAAAGGCTACCAAACAGAGCAAGAATACAAGGCCACACAAACTGCACGAATTGTGAATGAAAGCAGCCGCCCGAATTTAGAAACTAAATCTTCTTGCGTTATTTCATAATTAAACAAAACCAGGAACCCATAATAAAGCCGATAGAAAAGTGAAAACAAATGTGAAATAAAAATTAATATAACGACAATATATGTAAGTGGTAAAGAGGTCAACCTAAACTGTACAGAGATGAATCTGCAGTATTAGCAGCATAATCGCATAGAGTACGTTTTTGCGTATTCTACGATGTGCATACTCGTAAAGATATACGCTATAAGTACATCACGATCTCCTACCAAGCTGTAAGAGCTGCCACCGATTACAGCGCACACTTTAAGTTTCAAAGTTCTAAATTAGGTAAAGACTTGACTGGTCAATAATTCGTCAATAGTTTACCTGTCATTAGCCTTACCGACAGTTTCTGGAATACTTTGACAGGCGATTTAATAAAAATCTTACACCATTGAAAGGGTCTGACAACAGAGCCAAAACAATATTAATCTTTGCAGGGAACGTGTTCTGTCATGAATATGTTGGTGTATCAAGCGATGCAATTGGTTGTATCATAGTTTTGATATTAAATTCGGTGGTAAATAAGTAACGCTTATGCATTGCTTACAATAAAAATAAAAATAAAATTATTCTTCAGGTCAAAATTCTATAGGTTAGGCTGGGACAATTAAGAATTTCAAAAATGGCAAACACGATTCGGTAAAGTGGGTACAATTGAAGATGCTCGAGAAACCCTTATAAAAGTGGTCTACTGTGCTTGCAAGTCTTGTTCACTGTTTAGACAAAACGTATTAATTTTGGGTGGCTGAGCTTACATTTGTATTATTTTTTTTTAAAAAATCAAAAAATAAAATAAAAACTCTTTTTGCCCTTTACCTTTTATAAAAAATGGCTACGACCGAGGAATTGCAAACTCTTGTGCTCACCACACTTGACAAAGCCAATGTCATTAGTGACTCCAAGGACTTAACTTACAACGATAAACCTGTTGAACAACTTGCCCTCCTTGGTGCCCTCAACAGTTTAAAGTCCAAGGAGGTAAAACAGACAATGTCACTTTTATATATATATTCAACTGACATTCTACAATACTAGATGATTGAATTTACTCCTATTGACCGTATCACTTGGGTTTTGACAGAAGAAGGTAAACAACTTGCTAAAGACGGTAGTCACGAAGCTCGTGTTTTCGCTGCCATTCCTGCCGGTGATGAAGGTCTTCCCATTGCCGAACTTCAGGTAAAATATTTGGAAAAAAAAAAAAAGAAAGCATGTAAGCAAAAAGGAAGCGAGTGAACTAAAGCATGTTGCTCGATTAGAACAAAGTAGGTGCTTCTGCTAAACCTGGTCAAGGTAAAGCCTTCAAGAACAAGTGGGTTTCCAAGAAGGGCGCCAACTTGGTCCGTTTAGTCGATACTATTGTTGATGAGACCCAAAAGGATTTGAAGGAAATTGAATCTACCGGTACACTTAAGGATGCTAAGGTCCTTGCTGATTTAAAGAAGAGAACCTTGGTTGACAAGCAGTATGACTCATTTGTTTGTGTGTGATATTTAGAATGCGGACACTTAATTTTTTATTTTTTTTATTTTTTGTATTGTACAGAAAGTCGACTACTTACTCTGTATCAAAGGGTCCTGATTTCTCTTTGGAAGTCAAGAAAGAAGCTACTGATATCACCTTTGAGATGATTCAATCGTAAGTGTGTGTGTATGGAATTGAAAGGAGGAAAAAAGAGAGCTCATTTTGTTAAATTAGTGGTGAATGGAAGAACGCTACTTTCAAAAAGTATAACTTTGACGCTGCTGGTGTTCCTCCTCCCAGTGGTCATCTTCATCCTTTGATGAAGGTGCGTCAAGAATTCCGTGAGATTTTCTTTGAGATGGGTTTCCAAGAGATGCCTACCAACTGTTATGCTGAATCTAGTTTCTGGAATTTTGATGCTCTTTTCCAACCTCAACAACATCCTGCTCGTGATGCTCACGACACCTTTTTCTTGAAAGGTAAGATACATGCATAGTAAGCAAAAAGGAGAAGATGAAGGATAATTAACACGTACGTAGACCCTGCCACATCCGACCGTTATCCCCGTGATTTGATGGAAAAGATCAAGAAGACCCACGAGAATGGTGGTGATACCGGATCCATCGGTTACAACTACACATGGAAAGAAGAAGAGGCACAAAAATTGATTTTGCGTACGCATACAACTGCTGTCAGTTCATTCATGCTTCATAAGCTTTCAGAGGAGACGAAGAAATGTGGCGAATTCCGCCCTGCCAAATATTTCTCAATTGATCGTGTTTTCCGTAACGAGAGTGTGGATGCTACACATTTAGCCGAGTTCCATCAAATTGAAGGTGTGATTGCCGATAAGAACTTGACATTAGGTGACTTAATTGGTTTCATGGATGTCTTTTTCAAAAAGATGGGTATGGATAAAATTCGTTTCAAGCCTACATATAACCCTTACACCGAACCTTCCATGGAGATCTTCTCTTACCATGAGGGCTTAAAATCTTGGGTAGAAATTGGTAACTCTGGTATGTTCCGTCCCGAGATGTTGGGTCCCTTAGGTTTGCCCGAAGATGTACGTGTTATCGCTTGGGGTCTTGGCCTTGAACGTCCTACCATGGTCAAGTATGGTATTTCCAATATTCGTGATCTTTTGGGTCATAAGGTCAACATTGGTATGATCAAGGAATATCCCATCTGTCGTTTGGATAAGAAGATGGGTAAGGAGTTGGTTGGTTTAAGCCAAGATTAATAAAAATTGTTTTTAATTATAAAATTATACACTATCATCGCTCGTACATGAACCATATCTCGCCAATCAATACAGCACACGCACCAACAGCAATAGTCGGTAATATGATCAAGTTCCATTTCAAGAACTGAAAGTAACCTAGTGTATAAATGCCCTTGACCTTGAGAATATGATCGAACCTGATACAAAAAAATTAGAACACTACTTGGACATAAGAGGGATAAACTTACATAATACCAGCAAGACTTCCTACCAGCGTCAAACACGCGCCTAAATTACTACCCACAATGAGACCCAATAAGAATCCTTGCATAGTAGCATCCGAATGCACATGTTGCGTAAAATTAGGGTGTTGAATAATTTGCGTAAACAGGATCGTCATTGGCTTACACAACATAATTTTTTGTCAAAACACAGGGGGATCTCTTTTACTTTTTAAACATATTTACCTTACAAGATTATTTAATAGTTGACAGGCCAAGATAGAAACAAAGACCATACCAAACACCGCTGTCACATAATTCTTTGCAAATACAGCCATGGCAGTAGCAAATATGCCTACCCAGCCTAATTCAGCCAAAGCCTCGATCAACATAAACATACCCAAACTAAACGGTAAAATAGACCAAGGCATGCGCACAAAGACAGCCTTCAAGGTAGGGAAACGCACCCCAAACCATTTATACGCTTTGTAAATAGGTTTCAACCATTTGCTTTGAGGCTCTTTTTTTGTGATGACCGAGGTTGCATAAGAAGTACTACGCATCACAGAGGCATGCTGAGATTCGGACTCTGTGAGGGATGTGGAACCATCCTCCTCATTCTCAACCTCGGATGACTTATTCGTCGAATCTATTTGTAAAACAGTAGCGGGCACAGGTTCCAATGGGATATCTTGGTTAGGCCGTGTCTTCTTGAAGAGGCGAGTAATGTGAAAGCCTAGATCGTACTGAATGTCTCTCACTAACATGACACAGGCAAACGGTAAAGTGATCATCCATACAGGCACGCTTGCAAATGATGTGCCTACCAAAGTCACTAAGCAGCAAGCCAGCAAAATCACACCAAAGATGGCACCATGAGGGTCTACCAGAACACTCTTGGGATCAGCATCAGGAGGTTGAATATGACGTGGTAAGTAATAATCCCCACGAAACAAGATACGTAATACGACATACGAGATCAATATACAGACGACAGTTGGAAGTAACATCCAAGCAGAATAAGTGATGAAACTAATTTTATAGGCCTCAGAAACAACCACGTTTGTAGGGTTGCCGATATACAAGGCCATGGAAGCTAATCAAGTCAGTTTTAAACTATTTATAAATACAAGTGGTTTTTCTTCCTTGACTTACCAATATTGGCGGTGGTAAATTCACTCATGAGAAAAGCGGTAGGACGAATATCCGACACCTTTGTGAAATAAGAAAGAAAAACTGTGCCTGTCAGGATAACAACATCATTACTTGTGAGGCCACTCATCACACTTGTTAATATGAAGAACAAGGTGAAAGCCAGCATGCCTCGATTACCAGCTTTTCGGGAGACCCAGAAAGCACAGAATTGAAAAACACCCGTCATATCCAACGAAATGCATATGTAGGCCTTTACTATGGAAATGAGTATTCATTTAAAGGAAAAGATGGACGAGATAAATATAAAAAAAAAAATACCAGCGAATAAAACAGGATTAAAATGGCCCATGGTTGCACACCGAATGAACCCAAAAAACCTTTGGAGACCACCTGAAAATCAATGGCCCTACAAATCAGCAAGATAAGTACACCTAGTGGGGGAACAGTAGAAATATTCAAGTAGATTTTGATGTGCTTTATTCGAATTGTTACAGGCCTTATCACCAGAATGACAACTAGTAAAAATATAACAATGCCAACATATGAATACGTTGTCAATGTCGATTCCACCATTCTCAACAATAAAAATATATATAAAAAAAAATTATTTTTTAATTAAATGGGAAGAAAGAGCACTGAGTTTACAAACTTGATTTAATTTCCCTTTTTCTTTCAAACACGTACAAAAATCCCCAAAAGAATGTGGTTAAGTGATAGTCAAAGTAGGTTTTATTTTTTCTAAATAAGCCATGCAAGTTGATATGGTACTTACGGCTGGTGCCTATAGAAATTGGTGTAGGTCTGACTGCATTTGGATTATTCTTCATGATGATGGGTGTTATGTTGCTATTTGATGGAGGTTTAATGGCAATCGGCAATGTAAATAGAAGAGCAAGTTGTGCAAAGATCATGTTTATTTAACACCCAAAATAATAATAGGTTCTTTTCTTGTGTGGCATTACTGCGATTATTGGACCCAAAAGTACATTTGTGTTTTTTACACGAAAGGAAAAGTTACGAGGCACCATTTGTTTTTTGGGTGGTATTCTCCTTGTTGTGATTAAATATCCATTCTTTGGTTTCATGGTAGAGATTTTTGGTTTCTTGAATTTGTTTGGGTAAAGTATTTAGATTAAGGGCCAGGCATATCAGAATGCTCATCATGTGTTATATTTAGCGACTTTTTCCCTGTCGTCTTTGGTTTCCTGAAAAGACTTCCTGTCATTGGACCCATCTTATCACATCCAGCACTTGCTAGAGTAAGTCCTTTCATCATCTATCTCTTTATCCGTTCTAATTCATGTATCATTAGATAGTTCCAAGAGAGAGTCGCACCCGAGTGTAAATAAACTATACAATAATTCCACCTCCCATCACATATACATAACCCAATAAACACAATATCGATAATATACGTGGCAGCCTGTCAATCATCCATGACGAAATAATGAGCGAATTTCCGTAGGGTGACACACATCAACTTTTATTATTATTATTATTGTTTGTGCTTTCAATTGAATATCTTGTAACAATAAAAAAAAAGGAATGACTTACCAAGTGTATTTCATCAAAGAGCATTTCCTGACTGTGATCATCTTCCATGATGTTAGGTCCTCTGCTAAAGCCATTGACGTGGCTGAGCATTTTTTTGTTAAAGCGAATTAATGAGAGTTTCACGTAGCGCTGTTGCTACAACAACCGGATACATCCTTTCACTACAAGCCCCAGTTTCTATAATAGCCAAGTATGTTATCTCGCAAAAGATGTGGGAAGAGATGTGTTTGCTGCATGATTGTTCTGCGTTAAAGTCTAAGGAATTATATCTTTCCGCCTCAGATATACATAAACTTCAAATATATCAGAAGGGAATTGCATCTTGTACCAAACCCTTTGTTTTTACCTGGAAGGCTTGATCAATATAAACCCTTTTTTTCTTCTCTACTTTGGAAAATATAATAAGGGCTGTTTTCGTTTCCAACAGGTATTTTTAACTTGACACTTGTCAAAAATGAATGTAAACAATAAAACCTTTTTTGGGGGACATCAGTACTGAATTTCAAAAGTTTAAATCCCTACAATCAATGAGAAAAGCTGGGCCAAGCAGGCATATATTCTATCCTTTTCTTTTTTATTATAACCGCAGTACTTTCATGACCTCGATATTTAGAGTAGTTAGAGACAATGACCTTCAATTATTAAACGACTTGATTGAAACAAGGGATTCTAAACGATACAAACCCATTGATTTGAATAAACGTTCTGTCTATGGCAGAACCGCTTTGCACTGTGCTGTCACTTGGAACCGAGTTGAAATGGCCCAAGCATTAATCAGTTCTCCTATTGTCAATGTCAATATATGTGATCGCGAGAATGGTTGGACAGCACTCCATAGGTAAATATGAGATCTCCTTTTCTCTTTCTTGACGAATTCGACATTAACCAAAGTCTGAAAGAGCAATGTACATGGGCAATATTGAAATTGCTCGCATGTTGTTGGCAAGACAAGATATTGACCCCAGTATCAAAGACAGGGAAGGTTTGGACGCTTTTGAATTATTTAATACTACATTATCCGATACGTTTCCCAAACATCAAGTACAATATAAAAAGATCGATACCGAATTTTCGATGCATGAGCTGGATGAAACGTACATGATCCAGCAGCAGCAAGTAGAGCATATTGGAAAGGGAGGCACGGATTTATATACATGGGGCCATAACACGAATTATGTACTGGGCCATGCAGATTCGGAAAACCGATTGAAACCAGAACGTGTACATTTGACACTGGCCTCGCAACAATCGAATTGTATCATGACAAGACCGACTTGTGTGATCGAAAGTATTGTCATGTCCAAGTATCATATGGCTGTTTTGACAAATGAGCCACAGCAGAATCTGTTGGTCTGCGGCTTTGGAAGTGGTGGTCGTTTGGGAACAGGTAAAGAAACACAGTTTACACCTGTTCCTGTTCAATGGCCTGAACGCATTATCTCTGTTGCTGTCGGTCGAGATCACACAGTTGCTATCACAGCTAGTGGAAATGTTCTTACTTTTGGTCAAAACAATCATGGTCAATTAGGTAATTACTAGATTCTTTACCAAAAAAAAAAAAAAAAAAAACAAAAAGCTTATTCAATTTATATAAGGTTATGAAACGGAGAATCCAATGCAAGCCTTGCCCCGTAAAATTCAGGCACAGAGTTTAAAAAAGCAAGCAATTATAGGTGCTGCTGCCTCAACTGTTCATTCTGTGGTATATACCTCGACAGATATCTTTACATTTGGTAAGAATGGAGGTCAATTAGGTTACTTTCAACCAGATCATGAGACCTGTCAACCGACACCTAGAAAAGTGAGCACCCTATCCAGTCCTATTTTGCAAGTCGTAGCCAACGAAAATGTCACTGCCATTTTGACCAAAGCGCATGAAATTATACTGCTCTGTGATTTCACCCAGAAAAAACTCTTCCTGCCTGTTCGTCGATTTCCTAGCAACATCCAAGTACATCGTTCCGAACCCACATTTGCCGTTAAACTCATCAGCAGTGGGACAGATTATTTAGGCGCATTAACCAACACGGGTGATATCTTTCTCTGGACTGTTCGAACTGTAAAGAAAACCACCACTGTATCCACGCCCAAACGTATTTGGTCTGGACAAAACCATCTGGTTGCGGTAGATGTCAGTATTGGTCAACACGGAGAAACAATCTTATGTACGGAGTCAGGGCATGTATTTATTGGTCGTTCTGAAGCCAACGGGTATAAATTTAATAACGTGCCTTCCATACAACGGTGTATTCAAGTATGTGCTAATTCAAGTGGTGCTTTTGCTGCCATCCGCTCTGAATATCAGCTACCACTTATCACCCAAATACCCGCTTCTACACTGGTGCATGATTTAGTTTCTTCCTTACCCCATATCGAAGCTTCGAGCTGGCTCAAGAAAAGATTGGATAATTACATGGAAGAGGAAAAGGCCAGTTTAGATCGCCTGTTAGAAAAATATACTAAAGTCAATAGTAACCGTGTAGAAACACACGATGCTGATGATTATGCTGCAGAAAAACAGAAACTAGAGCAACATTACAAAATACTCAAAACGAAATCAATTGAGGATGCATGGAACCGATGCCACCCAACCGACGACGCAACCTTGGATATTATTTTGATTGTGGATGAAAAACGTATCCATTGTCATAGCACGATTTTGCGATGTCGTAGTGATGTTTTCAAGAGACTGATAAAATGTAAAGACCGAGAAAGCGATATCAAAATCCGTCTAGATAAGAGAGACGATGGTAAAATCGAGATTTATATCGACCAGTGCCATTTAGCCTCGGTGTTATTACTATTGGATTTTATGTACACTGATGAATATCAACATCCAATGTCATTAGGATTTCAAATGCCAGTACTCGCTTACTTGGAAACATGCACTCTCAAACAAGTTCAAAAGGATCTTTTGGCTTTAGCCAAACTCTTTCATATTCCCAACTTGGTCCTGACTGCACAGGAAAACTATTACCGAAAAACCAGTTCGTTACAGGTGGATTTACGACGATTATTAGAGAAAAGAAATGGAACGGACTTAACGATCGAAACAAAGGAAGAAACTATGACATGTCATCAAGTAATATTAAGACAACGGTCTGACTATTTCCGCCATATGTTAAAAGCAGGATCTGTGTGGGTACAAGATCGATTCCCTCTGCAAGTTAATTTGGATCATATGTCAAAGGAAGTGATGGATACGATCATCCAGTACATCTATACCGATGAAGATGGAAACAGCTTATTCGATACTATTGCTAAAGATAAAGAAGAATCCATGATGTATTATCTGTTGAGTGTGCTCTGTGAAGCAGATGCGCTTTTACTGACACGTCTCAAAGTTATTACGGAAAGTGCCCTGGTGCGCTTTATCACACTTCGATCTGCAGCTATTATTTATGAACATGCGGATGCATATTTAGCTGAATCACTTAAAGAATCCTGTTTACAATTCATCAGTGTCAATTTACCAGCATTTCTAGGATCCAGGTAAGAAATGATTAGTGTAAAAAGAAAACTATTTTTAACACTATTAAAAAATGAAGCATGCTTGACTTTATCTCTGTGCAACTTTTACGAGATTTAGAAAACTATGTGCGCCGTTGTCAAATTATGGAAACACCCACAGTTTCACGAGGTGCTTTTAGTTTTCAGGATGATTCCTATCTGGAGGTTGAGGATCCAGAATTTTCTACGTCCTTGTATGCACAGGGAAGATTGGATGGTATTACTTCATTCTTGGAGACATTAGTTACTACGCGACCTATTAAAAATCCCGTAGGCGTGGCTCCAGTGGTGGCAGTAGTAAAAGCCGAAGCAAGAATGAAGAAACATGTTTCAGTGGATGCACCTGTGGAATTGACAACACAACCAAGGCGAAGATCCTCTGGATGGTCCTCTCAAGAAACTACAGTGTAAGTTTGATAGTAGAACGGCCTTTTTTTTTGCATGCCAAAATTAACATTGATTAGATCAAAACCGTCACTGCGTGAAATTCTTGAAACGGAAAATCAACCGATTGGCTCAGGATCAAAAAATGTCAAGGTATGAAAGAAAACATTTTGCATTAAAAAAAAAAAAAAGAAGGTTGTTCTAAAAATGTGTTGATAGTCATCCGTCCCTAAAAAGGTGTCTCAGAAAGAAAGAAGAAAACTCATTCTCACGGCTGAAACAACAGTGGCGGAATCGTCGTCCTCCACGAAACAAGTGTGGGGCAAGGTTTCCCCCATAGACATACAACCTATTCCTAAAGCTGAACCCGATGAATATACGGATCGTAAAGGAAAAAAGATGTAAGTTTTTACAATTGATTTTTGCTATGAACATTAAATAACTCATTTTGAAAAAAAAGTTATGTGCCTGAGGAACTTTTGGATGAAATTGAAGACGCGAGGTGCATACAACCCACTACGCCAACATTCACTTATGATCCAGTCGAAAGTTTTGGTCCTTCATTTGCCATCACACCTATTCGTCGTCTGTTTCAACCCGTTAAAGACAGTGCAGCCAAAAAATCATTCCAGACCATTCAACAGCAACAGCAGCAAGATAATTGGCGAAAAGATTTCAATCCAAAGAAGAACATATTAAAGATTCAAAAAGAAGAACAAGCAATGGAAGCCATTGCTCAATACTACGTCCAAACATTGGATATCATGAGTGGCGAGTGGTATGAAGTGCATAGAATATCTGCTAAATAAAAACATTCTTCGTCCATTTTAAAACGCAATTATTAAAACCGAAACCTCGTTTAAAAAAAAGGTCCAGATCTAAATTTTCACAAAAACATTTTATTTTTCTCGAATATTATGACATGTATAAAAAGCTTATGATTCTTGTTGCCTCTTTTATCGAACTTCATTCAACTTATCTTTTTTTATACCATGAAATCCAGTTTAATTATCATTGCCTCATCTGCCTTGTTAGCAGCTACTGTTAATGCCGCCTCTATTCCCAAACGTGCTGAAACTCCTTGTAATATCGAGGACTCACGTTACTTCATCACACCTCTCCGTGTCTCTGGCGACAAAGCTGCTTCTTACTGCCAAACTCTCGGTGGTAAATTAGTTGATGTCGATAGCAGAAATTCCATGGATTTGACCGCCATGGTCAATAAATGTTTGGCGTCGGCCGAAAGAAGTGTCCGTATTCAAACTTGGGAAACAAATAACTTTGGCACCAACCATTTAGCCATGGCCAATGAAGTTGGTCCTCCAGCTGTCAATGTAGCTCCTGCTGAGCAAGAACTGTACGCTTTGTGTGCTACTGTTGAAGCAAGTGAAGAAACTCCTGCTTCCGCTTCTGCCGAAGTTGCTATTGCTGATACCCCTCTTGCTGAAGCTGCTGCTGAAGTTGTTATTGCTGATACCCCTCTCGCTGAAGCTGAAGCTGCTGCTGTTGATACTGCTTCTGCCTCTGCTAATCCTTGGGCTGAAAAGGCTGAAGGTTCCCCTTGGGCTCAATCTGCCAGTGCCCCTATGGCTGAAGCTTCTGCCAATCCTTGGGCTGAAAAGGCTGAGGTAGCCCCTTTGGTTGAACCTGCCAGTGCTCCCTTGGTTGACGGACCTGGAACTACTTTAGCTGCCGCTGCTCGTAAGTAGTCTTGATACACGTTAAACTTGTTACTCACATTTTTATATTACTAGATGATCAAAACAGACTTCAAGCAAATGTTTGGGGTGCTGCTGGTATTGAAGGTGTTGCTGCCGCTGCTGTTGAAGGTGTTGCTGCTGTTGAGGGTGCTGCTGCTATCGAAGGTGCTGCTGGTGCCAGTGGTACTGTTTAAAGCGAGCTGCCAGCAACTTATAAAAAAAATTAAAAATGTAGAATGTTAGATATATTAAATTAAAAAAATATTCATCCAGAAGGATGTATTTGTTAAAAATTAAGGAATTTGTGCATCATTGTTTGTTTATTGAAATATTTGCATTAAAAAAAATCAATTGACAAACTCGGGTCGGAACTGACGACGATTTTTCATGAAGAAAGAGGAAAGGTCAATCGGTTTGCGACCTGTGATATCACGTACATCACTACTTGGCAACATGGGAATTTCGGGTTGACGAGATATATTGAGATGATCCAGGATGACTTGGATACAAAATGGAGTCAAAAACCTGGGAGGAGAAGGGTACCAATTAGGATCGTCCATTTCACAAGGTTTGGCTACTTCGCTACCAATAAATAGGGATCTGAAGTTAGAAAGCAATCCACCGGTGCTAATATTGCGTTTTTTGGTTATAATATCAGGGAAAATTATGGTCAAAAAGGACTCGACCTTAGCTTCAGCAGGTTCTTCAGAAACAAATTTCAAGTAACTCTCGAGTTGCTCTCTGGTAATCGTAGCAGGTTCGACATCGGAACTAAATCCCGCTTCTTTAAGTGCATCAGAAAGTGCCTGAGCAATCATTGTGAGTGTCATAACGTTATCGCTTGTTAATTCATAGACTCTCTTGAGTGTGGTATGGGTAGTGACATATTCGCTGTTGCTGCTGCTGCTATCACTGATAACGTCATCATTTTTTGTCTGACCCCAAACTATGCATTTCTTGGACAAGGCAGCTTGACAGATACATTCACAAACATCTTTTATATTAACAGTGGTCAGCATATTGGATTCGGCAATAGGCATACCAATAACAGACTTGTTCTCGATCATGCTTGACCAAAAGTACATGTACTGCTGAATCATGGGAATTCTGAAAACAACCCAGTCACCGTACTTGAAGCAGTTACGAAGGTGTTCCTCCAATAAGTTGAATTGACCAGCAGGGGTTTCTTTATCTTCTGAAAATGAGCATCCCATCCTATGAACATAGAAATCTAAGTAAAGCAGACATATTCGTGTGTATGTATATATGCTTACATGGAAATCATCATGATACGCTTGATTTTGTTATGAATAGCAGCGTCAATCAAATTTTTACCTCGATGAATTAAACGGTCATCATTTTGGGAGAAAGGGTTACAAATCATAGTCTTGATTTGGCCTTTCATTTGATCACGAAGAACAGCTTGGCTTTCATAATCGACTTCCTATGAATTCTTTTAGGGGATTGTTCTTTGAGAATTACAGAATTTTCTTCATTACCTTGACTTCAATGCCCTTTTTCTCGAGGTCTTGCAATTTTTTCTTATCTTCACATAAAACTCGAACACGCCAATTTTTTTTCAGTTGGCCCTCTTTTCGAACCAATTGATCGGCGATAAAAATTGCCAGAGAATGGCCGACATAGGACTCACCGTTAGTAATAAGAATATACTTTGGTTTAGAACTAGTTTCAGATGGAATAGAAGACATGAGAAGATATGATTGTAATCACAAAAGTATTTGTTTCGTGCTTTATATGCATTTATAAAATTCACACGAAGTATTCTATCAATCTTGCGTTAAACAGGACGAGTCGGGCAGAACAGCAAGTATACATGAATTTTTACAGGAAAACATTAATCTTTTTAACTGGTTTCATTGTAAGATACACCATTTTCAGTTCAAAATGTAAACATATTGGTTTAAAACCAAGAACAGTTGAGCCTACCTACTATTCAAGCGTATCTTCAATTGGTCTGCGATTAAAAGGCCTGATACAACATTGCTGAACATATCTACCTTTGCTCAATCATCTTGAGATCTTGCTATTCTGTGTTATTCTTTAGGAGCTTCGAGATGTCGAAATCTCGGAATAATACGCATGTTTTTCAGTGGAGAGTGAACTAGATTAAAAGAAAGTGAAATAAATATCTCCAAAGGCCATGTCTAGTAAAGCGAATAATCACTCTTCGTTTATGGGAACAGGATTATCTACCTTTGCCTGTTAAGAGCCGTACATTTGCAGACCGGGTGCTATTAATCTGTTCTGAGTTTTTCAATCAAGTGGGCCCTTTTAGTAGCTTTTTGGATCAGCTTTTTGGGAACGGACCAATTATCCATAGCATAAATAACATCAATGACAAACTGTTTATTTACGTTGCAATTAGATTCCTGTTTCACTGCTGTATTTTAAGATAGGTAGATAGTCGTAGTCTTCTTTGCAAAGGATGAGCGGTGTAATGGTTGGTTCGAAGGTTGACATCGTTTTTTTGAAAAATATCTGCCATATTGGACTTTTTTTGCAAGATGCTATTCAGATTTATATCTCTCCAAGGAATTCAAACCAGTTATAAGTCTTTCTTTTAGCACCCGCTACTCAGGCGGGTTGCTACTCAGGAGGATTTTACGGTATTTTTTGAATTTTTAAACTTGTGTTCGTATTGCTTGGTTAATTGAAACCTGTTCATTCTGTTAGCTGTTAAAATTTGATGTAAATCTCTTCTTCCGCGTTTGATTGTAGCACATTTTCCGACAGTTTCCTGAAAAACCTTTTATGAAATCTACTAGATTCATTCAACAGGACCATATAACGAGCAGTCTAACTGCTTTCAGGATACATTTTTTTCGTGGGAACAGTACTCTATTTGTTAAATAGTTTCTCAAAATTGAAGCTAGTCATTTTCTTGATGCTGAAGTGTATCAAAATCTTTAATTACTTCACCTTCGACACATAAAACAACTTAAACTTTAATCCAAGTAGCAACCTTTTAAATTGCAAATGCTACATTTGTCGGTGTCCTTTAAGATAGTTTTAGTAACAAATCTTCATTATTGCTTTAACGGCAGACCCATATAATAGAAAAATATTTTTCGTTTTTCATTTCGTCCGTAGATTATGCATGTAAAATAAATTATTTTTTTATTCTGGGGGTGCACTCATAACTTGTCTTGTATAGCATGTATGATTTAAAGGGGACGCTTTTCGGCAAATTCGGGAGGAGACATATTACCCTTTTCTGTAAAACCGCCTGCTTCACAAACATCATCGGTAGGAGGAAGCTTAACTAAATGAGGCCATTGAACAAACTCACTACCATGTTGAAGGGCAAATCGAACACCTGAAATTAAGACGGAAACCCAGAATAAAAGTAAAAGAAGATACGAAGAGACAGATTGGAATCCAGAATATCCAGGTCGAACAATGTTCAAAATAAGCATAAAGAGTGCAAATAAAAGGATATAGGGCACCTACAATACACATTAAAACTTGGTCTCTGAAATTTGAAGTTGGGACTTACAACACGGACACGGAGAGCTTTACTCTCGTCAAAAGGGTTATGTGTTTTGGCGGAGGTATCGTTTTCAAGACGATATCTTCCAAGAAAGAGATCAAATGAATCTTGTCGGTTTCCATCTAAAAAGTTATTCTTGACGTATCGAGTGATCGAGTTTGATAAATCGTTCAAAGCACCTGCTTTGGTACGTTGACCAGTTCTTTTTTTAAAATAAATAAATATTGATATCAATTTAAATTGGGTGATTGTATTCTAACTTTACCTAGTAAAATCGGTCTTAAGGGCGCCTGTACCAGAATAAACACAACTAACACCATCAGCATTATCAGCCCAAGCTATTTACTTTTTTAGTTTCTTTGTTTCTCTGCTTTTTTTTTTCTTTTTTGCTCTTACTGTTTCTGTAGCTAATCATGAAATCCTCTTGATCTTCCACCTTTTGATTTTGTTCCAGAATACCAACTTCACGAAGTTGTTCCGTCAAAACCCATCTTGCGAGTGTGCTTTGAACAACATTGGTTCTATCCAAACAATCCATACAATTCGTACGAACAACAGAGGTTTGAGTCTTTACCACAACAGGGCCATTTTCAGTGGTTTTGACATAAGTGTAACTGTCCAAAAAAAAAAATCATTTAGTTTCATCATAAAGTTTTGTTATAAAAGTATTACCCTTGTTCAATCAGCTTTTCTTTCAATTGGTCTACCAAAAGTTGAATTCTGTGCCAACGCATCTTGGAACATTCGGAATGGAAATCAAAGTGCGTGTAGTAGATGCGGGGATCATTCAATTGTTCCACAGTACGGGCAAATGCTTGGCCCATTGGAAGCTCGTAACCCTTTTTATTGATTAAATTGACCAAGATTTGTGGGCCATAAATACGGATTTGTTCGTCGAAATGAGCACGTGCGGCAGCTAGCTATGATACAAAAGAAAACGTGTAAGCTCATAGACAAAAATCAAAGGCAATAAACTCACGCTTTTTCTGCTCTCACCAATCCAAAGGCGAGGAGTGTATTTAAGGTTGATCACTTGAGCCCAGTAAACAGGAATTGAACCTCTCGTTTGAACATAGGACAGCTCTATTTTACCCTCAACAGACTGGCTTGCAGATGGGCCGTCGTACAAAACCAATTGCTCAGTTTCCACAAAGTTTGATACATGACCTTCAGCATCGATACCACGTGAGAAAAAACGAGTTCCAGGACGGTGTCTACTTCTACGTGTAATTAAACCCCAAACAAAATTTTTGTTGTTAATTTTACAGGTATTGAATTCAACGACTATCAAAAAATTCAATTAGGATTAGTCATTCTTTCTTTTTAAATATATAGATATATACGTACATCCTTGCATAACGGGTAAAATGAAGTTTGAAACCTAAGTATCTTTGGTAAATTTTTTTACAATTGTCTGTAAGTTTATTGTTTGACTTACGTCGATACTGGCGTCAATTAACTTAGAAGATACAAATCGATTCCAGAAGAATCGTTCATCAGCCTAAAACATACAAAGGTTAACTTTTATAAGACTGACTTTTTTTTTTTTTCAACTGACTTTCTTATACAAAGGTTCGGCTAATTTCTCAGAACTAAATTGGTTCTGTCTTTGGATCGACTGAGTCAAATCATAATCATAAGAATAGTAGAAGGTATTGTTTTTAAGATGGCTTTCAAGAAGATCAACAAACTCTTGTTCTTGCACTCTCTAAAAAAATAATAAGCTTTTAGAAACTCCCCCTTCTTCTTCCTCCAATTTATGTCGTACCTGGTTTTCATTCAAACTGCTCAAATTTTCGGCTAAAGGCAAAATTTGGAAGGCCCCTACGCGATAAATAGCCTTACCATAAATCGTACCAATTTGTTCACGTTTGGTGATAGTTAACATATAATCACCTTTTTGATAAAAGTTTGTTAAAACCCAGTTTTATATCAAAAATAAATACATTACCAGCCCAGAGTTTGATAAAACCTAAAAGACCGTATACGTTCAAGGTACTTTCTTGTTCACTGGTAGGAGGTACAGTTTCTAAGTTTAGTACCTTTTTATTAAGTAACTCTTTGTAGGATGCTATCAGTGTCATATTTACCAGATAACTCAATCAAGCCCGAGTCGCGATGAACAGTCAAGTTAGGTCCTGTAGTTGGTGCAAGCACATACGCCTTCTTCGTAATATATCTTTTTTTTTTCAAATGTGTTAAACTATTTGAGGGTAATAATGTTTGAATCACTTCTATTGCGATGACTTACAGTTTAAAATCTTTATACATTTTACAAATAAAAGAAAGAAACAAAAAACAAAAAAAAAGAGATGTTGACCTCTCGAACTCCAACACACTTTTTAGGAACCCGCCCGTAGTACAATACAGTACATGACTGGCAGGGATGTATTAAACATTGAAAGTGGTTTATTATAAGCGGGTCTCCTGGGGACAGCCAAATTTTCTTAGGGACAGCCATTTTTCTTAGGGACAGCCATTTTTCTTAAGGACAGTCAGGGTGCGCGTAGTCGCAATGTTGGGATTATGATACTTTAATAGACACCAAGAGGTCAATATAACTTAATTTAACTTGAAATAGATACAAATCTATTACAACCAGCAAAGTGTAAACCAGTATAGCTGTGCTATAGCTTACCTTCAGCTTCTCGTTTGGACTTTACCTTAATATTTCCGCGTAAGATTGAGATCAAACGAGCTTAAAAGCGAAGAAGTGCTGGTAGAATTTTCAAACTAAGTACAAATCATTCAAAATTCAGCTATTTGTAAATACCATATTGTTTTTGATTATCTTTTCTTGTCAAGTCTAAAGGATAGCCAGATCACGGATCGCATGTTGTGACTACGTGCACTTTGGCTGTCCCTAAGAAAAGCGTATTATAGATTGAAAGTGAATACAAGACACGGAATATGCTCCATACATTCGACGTACATTCAACTGTGTGTACACTTTTGTGAGCCAACTAGCCAAGATAATACCCGTAGTTCTGTAGGAATACCAACAGTATGAAATATAGATTATAGGATATTTTTTAGATGTTAATAGTTGTTGAAAATCATGGCTTCGATCACTGCATATTTTATTTATTGAGGTGCCAATTAAATTGCTTTTTATTGTGTTTCTGCACATAATCACCACGATACTGTTAAAAGCGACCTTCCTATCAAAAGCTAGATAATTATCACCTTACATATTATACTTAAAACTTTCCCTATTAAAAATCACATAATTAAATCAGTCTATAGACTTCTGTTTATTAATAAAATATATTAGCTTTTATATATCATGTCAAGAAAAACATAATAGAGGCTATTAATGTAGTGAAAAATGATTTTTAAATTGAGATTCTGAATTTGCTACTGAGCTTCTATTACGAAAAATACAAACCATCTTTGTTCTACATAAATTACTGTCACATAACTATAAAAAAAAATCAAATAAATCATCTTATTTATCCACTTTATATTTGTATTTTTTGTTACATATTAATTTGATTTGTCGGACAGCATATTACGTAAGCAAATAATTTAAAAAAAGAAAAAGGTAATTCCCCAACGGGGAGTCGAACCCCGGCCGTATCGGTGAAAGCGATAAATCCTAGCCGTTGGACCATTGAGGATGTTATATTTTGATAAGGATCTGACTGTCTTTTATGTTTACCTTGTGTAGAGTACGAGAATAAACAATATATAAAATGATGGTTCAAGGAGACTGTAAAGACTTGATATCAGATTATACAAACAGAGAGAAGAGATTAAAATGCACTAGTAAGCAATGGAAAGCTGCCAAAGAAGTTATGTATCAAAAATAATAGAATATAAAAAATATAAACTAGGAAAAAGATAACCTTTATTCACTATCAATAAAATAAGCTTTTATAGCTGTCAAAAAAAAATATACACAAAAATATAAATACAAGATCAGATCGACCATTGTCAAACAAATAAATCATAAGTTAAAAATACGGATAAAATAAATGAAAGTATAAAAATAAAATGAGGGAATGAAAATAAATCAGATGTCAAAAATTCAAATAATAACATCCAAGAAATATTCAATACGACAATAGCTCCTCTTCTAACTGCGACAACTAGCAAAAACCGATTCTCTGGATTTATCAAAAATAGAAGATGGATTTCTCAAACTTGACGTGACTTCTAGAAAATTCATTCGGACTTTTAACACCAGATCTTCCCAGCGCAACAACAACAAGAAAAACAATTTATTCCTTAGACACCACTGAACTTCTTCCTCGCTCATTTCGACATTAACCTTCATAACACCTTCCAAAATCTTCAACCACCTTTCTCCTACTTCTTTACAATATATACTGTAAAACAAACACGTGAAAGTCACGTGTTTTAAGACTTCAAGCGAAACACAAGACCAAAATACGACCGTATCACGATTTCTGATTGCTGTTTGCCAAGTGGCGAACATGCGCGATCATTACGCAGTTGGTCCGGGTTCGACTCCGGACTATGACATTTAATTCATTTTTTGGTTTTTTAAGATATTGTAGTGTCTGAAGTCTTTGCATCAGGCGTAAAGAAAGTATGAATCACTTTTTGTAATAAAAACCATTTTTTGATCTCATTTTTAATTTCTTGGATTATTATTATAAGTCTTAAGACAGGTTTGTCAACTTGCTACAAATTAAGTCTTTCCCAAGCTATTTTTTTAGCATTCTGTCTATCATAAATAACTTTATATTTCGTTTTTTATAATTGTATTTTATCTTCTATTTGCTATGATTCTACGGGTTAAATTTACATTAATCAATACAGAAATCAATTACAAATTCACTCTTGTTTGGCATACTTTTATGCTGAGCTTGTTGCTTCTCAGGCATAAATTTATATGTAAATTTGCATAAATATATTTTGATCATGGTGGATTTCATATTAAAATTTTAATGATCATGTTGTAGTTCAGGTGCTTTATTCTCCATCCATTGGCTTTTATTTTATAGATGGAGGTATACTACTGGGTCAGTTATCGATTGGTCATAGCAACGCCGTCGTATTTGGGTACGATTCACTTAAGAATAATTAAGCAAATCGTTTAAATAAATAAACTATGAAATTAAAACAACCTGTGATGTTGCATATCAGCATACGCATGTATACTGTTATACAACTTCTCCTACTACGAGTACATATTTCTATATTAAAGATTAAATGATTGGTCTAAATGCGATATACGAATGATAGTTGGATACAGAGTGCTATACCACTGAGTTACGATATTACCGATCGGAGAAGAGAATCTTCTCAGATCAAATCAAGAATTATAAGAAAGAGTAACTTAATAATAATAGTTCTATCCATGGATTAGCTACCAGAGAGAGAATAGAACAGCTATTAATATAAATGGTTCATTACTTATATGTGATATAATATACTGCTGATAAAGAGTATAAAGAAATAGTGTATGAATTAATGGATACCTATCTTCTACAGCCAAATATACAAATCTCGATAAGACATTTTATATTTGGGATCGTATTTTATTCATTACAAAGATAATTAATAAATGATCAACTACAACTATTATGTTCTTTTACCAATTACACTTGGCAAACAAGTGTGCATCTTTTACAGTATCCGTTGCATGATCTGATAAATAGGTGTCTCGTAAGATTAAATATTTATTAGAATACTCGTGCTTCCGATCCACTGATATGGGATAACGTTTACTGGAAACAGTTCTGACAAGTAGTATTCATTTAACCCAAGGCGCGAAACAAAGTATAGATCAATTCCAAAATCAGAGAGGTTGACTCATTATTAAAACACAGGAGGGCTGTGCAATATAAAAAGGATCAATTATTTCATAGCAGTAGAATTTTGTTAGACTATTTTATTTCCCCTATAGATATATTATTATCTCATTATTTCTCAAGTTTATTATTTTTGTCAAATATTACAAATGCTGTGGTTTTATTGGTTTTATATTCGTCATATAGTTTAGATGATGAAACCTTATTGGCTTTATTTTTGTAGATTGTTTACATTTCTTTTTTTTATTATTGGATCAAAATTAGATCGTAAGAGCATATAATTAAAATAAAAAAATATAACTAGAAAAGCGATTTTATTGAATAAAAAAAAAGCGCGTCAGCTCATTTGATATCACCAAACGATCCATGAAATGAAGAAACCGAAGCAGAATAAAAATCAGAGAATTTTTTTAAAGCAGCATGCCTAAAAAATAATAATAATAAGTTAGTATGAATGACAACAAGCAACGTTATATTTCTTACCATAACAAAACAAAAACGAGAAACCATATCCATCATATCATGTACATCAATAAAGGGGCATCGCGTGGGAATCTATCGTAGAAAAATAATAATAAATAAACTGAACACTTCGGTACGGGTCTATGTCTTACCCGAGATGCACACAAAAAAAAAAAGGCCATACATCCAAACCTGATCCAAAAAAAAAACAAGCACAAAATAGCATTCTAGAAAATGAAATAATTAGAAATTGTAAGATACAAAACTATATGGAAGTCTTACCCAAAGTAAATGCAAGAAGTAACAATAGATAAACAAGGCTTGATGTTTATAAAAAGAAGGGGAGAGTACTAGACGTGACACAACGGAACCATTTCATCGAAAAACAAACAAACGGAACGATTCAATGATAGTGAGCACCACCTTTCTCCCAAAAGATAGTTGTTATGGACGAATTTCTTGACAAGGACTTAGCAGCAATTGAATCTATTTTAAAAAATTAGAAATGGCTTCTTTTTTATTTTAGTGTAATCATCCGTACCTTTTATTCACGAAAATAATAAGACCTGCAAAAAGAGCACTAGCCGACCTTGGGAAGCTAAAGAATATTTTTTTTAGCACAAAAGTAATAGAGCTAGAAAAAAAATTGTGTACCTTCTTAAAAAAACATGTCCGCGACGCGTCAGCCAAGTGTAAGCAACATGAGCAGCATTCTAATTAGGACTTGGTTACAGCGTCTTTCAAAAGGAAAAAAGATTGGTAGTTCAGTAAATTAAGGAGCTTAGCAACCAGAGAGAAAGACACTTTCCTACATTTATAAAAAAAAAAAAAAGAAAAGGATGAGTTGAAAGAATAACAACTGCTTTTATTTCTCTTACTTTATTTCAACGATGCTTCCCGTACAGAGACTATGTTTGCATTAGACACTGGAGTAAAGAATGTTATTTGAATGAAGAAGTATATAAAATTTTAAGCTTACCACTTATTAAAAATTATAATCATATGGGAAAAAAGTGTTAAGAAAAAAATGAAAAAGGAAAATAAACAAAAAAGACAAAAGTCTACCCTAGAAATGAAAAAAAAAAAAGTTTGTTTTGATGGGAACCTGTCATTTTGCTTAATTAGGCAACCCCACATTTAAGAAAATGAGTGCATAGAAGGGGAAAAACAAATTCTAAAAATACATTTACGCATCCCAACCTGAGTGGACCAACTCCGCTGTCCACCTAAAAAAATATGCGAGTATCCCTGTCCACCTCTCAGGATCACTGTCCACCTCTCAGTATCCCTGCCCACCTCAGTATCCCTGTCCACCTCTCCTTATCTTTGTCCACCTCCCAATAAAAAGATCAAAATATGCGCTTGAGACAAAAGTTACATGAGCTTCCTTTTATTTAAATAAATAAAAAATAAAATTGATTGATTTTAAATAAATGTCAACTCATCTTATAGTTCAGATTAGAATGTTATTCTATAATCGTATCAAGAAACTTTTCATTAAATAGGCTATCAAGTAAGATTGTTTTATTATTTAAAAATTGAACATTTCAATGTTTATAAAGCAATTGGACATGTATTATTTGATGCCACTTAACAGATAAAAGAACTAAATAATATTTCAGTTTCATCGGAACAGTATCCAGCATCAACAATAAACAGTTAGATTGATCAGTTAAGATTTTCTAAACAAAAAGAGGTTGCTAAACTCCTTTATTATTTGTTCAAGGTCCTTGTAAATATAAGCTTTACGTGTTTATAGTGTTAGTCCCGAAAACGATTCGTGACATACATCTTGTTTACTGAGTGCTAACGGCTACGTTGTGTAAATGAACTGTAGTCGAAGTAGACGTAAATGGGTTAGTTATTCCTGATTCAACTGTAGCCACTTCTTACCAATTCATACTTGAGCTGGAGTTAATTTGTTCATGTCTTTTTAGGAATTAACGCAAAGACCTAAGTTTTGCTTTGCAGATAAAAAGAGTCTCGTTGAGTTGAATTCAGCTGCTTAATCTTGGTGTCCCTCCTTTTATAAAAACCAGTAATTACTTAAGTGTAGGGTATACATCGTCTCTTTTCTTTTTCTGGCCAGACAGTTCTATTGCTTTAAGTTTATGGGGGGGGTTATTATGTACGAACAGAGGTTGATTTTAATGTAAAAAAAAAAAAAAAGAAAAAAAAACATTCTAAAAAGAGCAAGTAGGACAATTTTTTATTATACTGGCAAGTAAGCTTGTGCGCTTAAGCAGTGACTCTCCACCGGTGCTCAATGAATTAAGCAGGCAGTGAGACTCGGGGTCAAATACCGCTGAAATTGCTTTTTTCTGTCCCCGCTCACGCGTTCCTATTTTTTTTTTTTTTTTTTTTCTCAGTAGCTGAAGTCCCAAGACTACTCACGGGTTTAGAAAAAAGAATACACCCGGTTTTTTCTTTGATGAAGCAGTCAACCATCAGGTTCTCATGGCGACCACACTGAAAAGCAGCCGATTAAGGTTAAGCCTAGCGACAGCCATGGATTATAGAGAAGCACAATACTTAAATATAAACAAGGTTTGATTGTTTGCTATTGAAGCTTTTTAAACCCCCCCCCCCGACTCGACTGTATCTGATGTAGCTGATACAATGATCAAGGACGTAAAGGACAAGAAGACTTGAC
Organism: Mucor mucedo; assembly: GCF_025094135.1. Classification (NCBI taxonomy): domain Eukaryota; kingdom Fungi; phylum Mucoromycota; class Mucoromycetes; order Mucorales; family Mucoraceae; genus Mucor; species Mucor mucedo. The sequence goes on along the minus strand of NW_026252417.1, from coordinate 87,547 downwards.
CCTGTTTCTTTCCCTTAATAATCAGACTAATAATACCATAAGAAAAAAAAAAAAAAGCATGATTAACAAAGGACATGGTAGACGATGTAAAGGCAACGACACTCTCTTTCCCCCCAGTAGTTATACACACAAACTCTGTATTCGGTGATAAATACATGTGTCAAATGAAATGAATTCCTAACATCGTCACGTATGATTTTTGCTTTTTTTTTTGTGATACACAAATTGGCTTACACCGGATAGTTTGACTATAAACATCCCTGTTGCTCCTTTGTGGCGTGTAATTTACTATTCTCATATAATACTTTACCACCGAATTCCCGTGTATGTTTCCATTCCCTCCATCCACTAAATTAAAAGCGATCCATTTTTATTGTTCTTACATCACGGTAAATTAATACGGAATCCATCGGTCATAATCACCAAGTGATCTTTAAAGAGATAAGTAAACTTCCAGATAACATGATAAAATAAATTCATGCCATCTTCCACGAGTGTATATATAAAAGTCTAGTCTTCTGCTTCAGCCATATGCATGATTTAGTAATAAATTGATGTATGGGTAGCTCTCATGTTATAGGGTTTACATCCAGGATTGAGATCGATCTTTAATTAGGAGGGCTTTATAAAAGAGTAAGTATCACAATCTCATTTAACACAAAGAATAACTCACCTCCAATGATTTATATCTTGACAACCTACTAGTGTGTATATGTCTGTTGATCACACATAATTCAAGTTTAAATATGTCAAGGAGGTGCTACGGCCAAAGTTTTGCAGGAATTTCAAATCTTTCTTTGTTTTGCTTATGTTGTTGTTGTGTAGCTGTCCATCCAGTGTCGATATTATGTTCTTTAAGCACTACCCATCATGCGTAGTGGTGGATAAATACAAAGGAGAGGAACAAATTACGTCGATTTAACACATACCGATTGATGAACGTCGTTATCCATGGGAACGGAAAAGGTGTTGGTGCATTTTCTTTCCTTTGTCGGTCTTATCCTTTGTTGAATTTACGCTTGTTGAATATCTTCTTGGTGAATGTTTAAAAATGAGCACCTAGAACTTTCTCCAAATACTGAAAAGGTAGAATATACCAACTGAGGTGCAGTTGTAGCTGAAGCAATTTCACGTCATAAAGTCGGAGAAGCGTATTTATCGGCCACAGCATCAGGAGTGCCATGGGTTAGTGATTGAACGCTGCATTCCCTTCTATTTTTGTACACCGCGCAAAAAAATGGCTAAGGAATGGCCACCATCCAAAGAGAGCGTGCTAGATCTTTTTACGAACATCATTAGTGCACGTTTGCAGTTTTCATTTCTATGATAGACAGTCAAGTGTCTTGACACAGCAAAGTCCTTCTGCTTTAGCCATTTCTGGGTATAAAAGAGGTTTTTCAAAAGCTCGTAAAATTATTTGAAGACTGCCTGGTGGATGTCCTGTTGTGACTTGACTATTCAAGCGCTAACAAAAAAAAAAAAAAACGCACCTCTTTTATTTTTTCTTTCCCGACCTTCGCCCACAATCTCGCAAGAAAAAGTGTAGCAAGCTTTCCAATGTCAGGCCACCTTTGAAACCAGGTTAAACAGGTAATCATACAAGCACGGGGGCTCGCCATTTTGTTTTCTAATTTCGTTTTTAGCTTTTCAAAGTTTAAAACATCTTAAACCGTTTATCACGTATTTGGCCTTCACTTTGATTTATGTTTAGCCTGTTGATCAGACTAGTGGATTAACACCGTAATAATAAAACCAGCAATTTGATCTTGAGGTCCGAAAACTTACAACTGCAATAGATGGTCAACAAATTCTCATGATAGTTACCTTCACCTTTGGGAAAGGATCGCCAAACGATAGTTCGGAATTATGAGCAATTGCTGTGGGCTGTCTATAGACGATGAAGATAAAGATGAAATTTCATTGAGGATTATGAAAGAATTGAATGCTGAACTTCACTTTAAGAGGTTTTTATTTGCAACAAGAAGTACAATAGGTGTAATCGGACAAACGAGAGCCAGAGAGACAAGATCAGAAAGTATTTGTGTGATCAAAAATACAGCGAATCCACGAAAAAAAAAACAGAAGGTGGATACGAGATCAGGCATAACATGAGAAGTATGACGCGAGATGGGAGATGATTACGGCGCATAAGGAATACTTTGTGGATAAGGGTGTATTATACAAGGAAATAGAGGTATGTTTCGGCTTGATGATATGAGGAGAACAAGAAGTAAGAAAATAAGGTGCTGAAAAAGTATTTGGGGTACCGATAAAAATAAAGAGGTATGGCTACTGTAAATCTATTTCAAAATGTTTGGGAGATTGATGAGAGAGAATATAAAAGGGATATGGGCCAAAAGGGTGTAATCTCGAGAGTGCAAATTATGTAAAAAGTTTCCTCACAGGGTTTAATATAGAAAAGTGGCAACAAATGTAAATTGGTGTATAAAGAACGAAGAATTTGTTTGTTTTCTTTTCTCTGTTTGATTAACTTAAACTGTGCTTGAGGCGGGGGGGGGGATCATTCAATTGAAAGCACAAAAGCTCTAATATCTTAATGTTATGACAGTTTCTGTTCTTAATACAAGTAATTTCGACAGGTGGTCAGTAAGCATATTAGTAAAAAAAAGTTAGGGCATTTAATAGCACGTACATAAGGCTTTACGTTACGGTCATTGTTTTCGTATTCTGTAGGTTTCTTTTCTTTTTATAGAATTCTCTTTCGTCAATGACCAACCAATGTTAACGTCAGGGTTTTAAAGCTTTCTGTAGAATTTTTATGATGAGCACACCGCGTCTCTTTTAAACGGCTGGGAAATAAGTGCTTTGACCGTCATTCTAATTGATGTTGGCCGTTTCCAAGCAAATTCTTCACGTTTTAGGAACAAAAACAATTTTTTTTTTACCAGCCAAATATATGAAGGGGGGGTATATATTACAAAAAGTAAAAACAAGTGTGACATTACTTAAAATAGTATTGCTAATTACTAAATTATCACGTCTAATTCACTGGTTGTACATAGGCCACATCGCTCTCCTGAGTATAGTATAATTATAAGATAGACTTATACTGGGGGTGCTATTCTTTTTCACAAATTGAGCGATTTGTTTTTGAAAATAATGTTTGCTAGGGAACGGCCGTTGATATCCTTGTTCTAGTAAGAGCAAAAAAAAAAAAAAGAAAGATATATCGCAAAGTAAACAGTGAGCTTATTTTACGGCCTCTCTCCGAAAGTTACACCTTAGATACAGCCAAAGTGAACGTGGTCACAGTCTAGCGGCTGTGCCTTAGGCGCCATACACTCTGTAAAATAAAACGAACTCTTTTTTCCAGAAATTGAAACTTTTGAAAGTGTTTGCTCCTCTGCCAACATTAACACCCAATGCCGCCAAAGAAATCACTACCAATTTTATTAAAGACTTTGCCCATGAAAATAGCTTTGAGACACTAATCGTCAACGTCAAAAGAACAATTGCAAATACAAATGCCCTTATTATACTAAAGTAAGAACCGCCAAAAACTAGGGGAAGGAGGGTTTCTCATACTCAAGCTATCGAGAATGAACGTTTACGGGTTCAGTACAGAAAATATTCTTTTGGGCAGTAATGGAAACAAAAAAAAGCTCGCGTCTGACTATGTTACAGGGCATTGAGCAGGAAATTATAAGTATCGCAAAACCCAAAAAACAAAACTTTGGAGGAGGGGTTTCATAAGCCTGATAAAATAGATTTAAAAGACTTATCTCAACCGTGAATAAATGACACAATCCGACAGGTAACATATACAAAATTTCTGTGATGTATCGCATCAAAAAATTGAGCTTTCCTTTTTTTTCTCAGTAGCTGAATCCTCAAGACTACTCACGGGTTGAGAAAAAGAATACACTTGATCTTTTCTTTGATGAAGCAATCAACCCTCAAGTTATCATTGTGACCAAACTGGAAAGCAGTCGATCAAGGTTAAACCTACCGACAGCCATTAATTATGGAGAAGCACATTACCTAAATATAAATAAGGTTCGATTGTTTGCTGTTGAGGTTACAAAAAAAAAAGAAACCCAACTCAACTGCATTTGATGTAACCGATGCAATAATTCAAGGAAGTAAAGGACAAGAACACTTTGAAGACCCTGCTTTTTCTCTTGATAATCAGACTGATAATACTGTAGAAAAAAAAAAAAAAAAAAAAAGACTTGTTGTACAAAGGACATGGTAGACGATCTAAAGACAGCGACACTCTCTTTTCCCCGGTAATTATACACACAAACTCTGTGTTTGGTGATGAATACATGTGTCAAATGAAATGAACTTCCAACCTCGTCAAATGTGATTTCTGCTTTTTTTTTTTTGTGATGAATAAATTGGCTTACACTGGATAGTTATGATTATTAACATCCTTGTTGCTCCTTTGTGGCGTGTAATTTACCATTCGCATATACTACTTCACCACCAAATACCCGTGTATGTTTTCCATTTTCTACATCCATTAAATTAAGAGCGATCCATTTTTATTGTTCTTAAATCACGGCTAATTAATACGGAATTCCTCGGTTGATTAAATGTTCTAATCACCAATTGATCTTTATAGAGATAAATAAACTTCCAGATAACATGATGAAATAAAATTTATGCCATCTTCTACGAGTGTTTATATATAAAAGTCCAATCTTCTGCTTTAGCCATACGCATGCTTTAATGATAAATCGATGTATGGGTAGCTGTCATGTTGTTGGCATTATGTCAAGGATTGGGACGGAATTTTGATTAGGACGAATTCATAAAAGAATAAGTATCCCAATCCCATTTGACACAAAAAATAACTCACCTCAAACGATTTACATCTTGACAACCTACTAGTGTGTTTGTGCCTGTTGATCACACATGATTCAAGTATAAATAGGTTATAAAGGTACTACGACCAAAGGTTTTGCAGGAACTTCCTCCGGATTTAATTTGAACTCATTCAAATCTTTCTTTGCTTTTATTATGTTATTATTTTGTAGCTGTTCATTTATTGTTGATGTGGGCTGTCTATGTCTTTTAAGCACTGTCTATCATTCGTAGTGGGGGTGGTTCAATTCAGAAGAGAGGGAAAAATTGTGTCGATTTAATCCATAATGGTGAAAGTCGTTATCTATGGAAACGGAAAAGGTATTGGAGCGTTTTATTTCCCTTGTTGGTTCTGCCTTTTGTTAGACTTACGCTTGTTGAATGTCTTCTTGGTGAAAGAATAAAAATAAGCACCTAAAAATTGAAAAGGTGGAATGTACGACGTGAGGTGTAGCTGGAGCCATTTCACGTCATCAAGTCTTACAGGCGTATTTATCGGCCACAGCATATTAGGCTAAAAATTGAACGTTGCGTTTCCTTCTATTTTTGTACACCGCGCAAAAAATGGCTAAGGAATGACCATCATTCCAAGAGAGCGTACCTGATCTTTTTACGAACAGCATTAGTGTGCGTTTGCAGTTTTCGTTTCTATGATAGACAGCCAGGTGTTTTAACGCGACAGAGTCTTTCTGCTTTAGACATTTCTGGGTATAACAAAGGTTTTTCAACAGTTGAAAAAAAAAATCAAAAAAAAAAACCGCACCTTTTTTTTCTTTTCTTTCCCCACAATCTCGCAAGAAAAAGTGTAGGAAACTTTCCATTTTTATACCACCTTTAAAACCAGGTTAAACAGGTAATTATACAGGCATGGGGGTTCGCTTTTATTTTTGTTCTAATTTCGTTTTTAGCTTCCCATAGTTTAAATCATCTTGTACTGTTTATCAGGTATTTGACCTTCATTTTGATAAATGTATGGCCTGCTGGTTTAGACTAGTGGATTAAAGCCGGGATAATAAAACCAGCAACTGAAACTTGAGATCAGGAAACTTATAACTGCAACGGATCACCAATAAATTCTCATGATAGATACCATGATCTTTGGGAAAGGATCGCCAAACGACAATTTGGAATTATAGGCAATTGCTATAGGCTGTCTGTAGACAATGAAGATAATGACGAAATTTCCTTAAGGCTTGAAAGAATTGAAGGCTGGTCTTCCTTTTACGAGTTATTTATTTGCAACACGAGGTACAATAGGTGTAATCAGACAAAGGAGAGCAAGAGAGACAAGGTCAGAAAGTATTAGTGCGATCAAAATACAGCAAATCCACGAAAAGAAAAGCAGAAGGTGAATACGAGATCAAGTATAACATGAGAAGCATAACACGAGAGGGCAAATGAATACGACACATAGAGCATACATTGTGGATAAGGGTGTAGTATACAAGGAAATAGAGGTATGCTTTGGCTTGATGATATGAGGATGACAAGAAATACGAAAATAATGCGATGAAAAGTAATAGAGGTACCAATAAAAATAAACATATATGTCTACTGTAAACAGTTTGAGGGATTGATGCGGGAGAATATAAAAGGGATTTGGGCCAAAATGGTGTAATCTCGAGAATGTGAATTAAGTTAAAAGTTTCCCCACAGGGTGTACTGTAAAAGAATGGCAACAGATGTAAATCTGTATATAAAGAAAGAAGAATTTGTTTGTTTTCTTTTCTCTTTTTGGTTAACTTAAACTGTGCTTGCGGCGGGAGGGGGATCTTTAAATTGAAAGCACAAAAGCCCTAATAACTTAATGTTATGACAGTTGCTGTTCTTAATACAAGCAATTTCGACAGGCGGCCAGCAAGTATATTGGAAAAAAAAAGTTAGGGCATTTAATAGCGCTTTACGATACGGTGATTGTTTTCGTATTCTGTAGGTTTCTTTTCTTTTTATAGAAATCTCTTTCGTCAATGACCAACCAAAGTTAAGGTCAAGGTTTTGAGGCTTTCGGTAGACTGTGTGTGATAAACACACTGAGTCTCTTCTAAAAACGGATGGGAACAAATTGCTTTAAACGTTATTTTAATTGATATTGTTATCCTTATTCTTGTAAGAGTAAAAAAAAAAAAAAAGATATTTCGCAAAGTAAACAGTGGGCCCTTCCTCCGGAGAGATGTTGTGCCAGAAATTACACCTTAGATACAGCCAAAGTGAGCGTAGTGACAGCCTGGGATCGGAAACCTATTGGCTGTTACTAAGAGATCACATGCGGTAGTGGCTGTCCCTTAATCGCCTTACACTCTGTAAAAATGAAACAACTTCTTTTCTCTAGAAATCAAAATAAATTTTAAAATTTTTGAAAGTGTCTGCTCTTTTGCCAATATTAACATACAATGCCATCAAAGAAATCACGACCAATTTTATTAAAAACTTTGCCCTCGAAAATAGCTTTGAGACACTAATCGTCAACGTCAAAAGGACAATTGTAAATACAATTGCCCTTATTATATTAAAGTAAGAGCCGCCAAAAATGGAAGGCGGGGTTCTCATACTCAAGCTATCGAGAATGAACGTTTATGAGCTCAGTACAGAAAATATTTTTTTGAGCAGTAATGGAAACAAAAATAAAAGCACGCGTCTGACTATGTTACAGGGCATTGAGCAGGAAACTAAAAGTATCGCAAAACCCAAGGAACAAAACTTTGAAGGAGGGGTTTCATGAGTCTGATAAAATAGTTTTAAAAGACTTATCTCAACTATGAATGGCTGACACAATCCGACAGGTAGCATATAAAAATTTTATATTTGGTTTATTTCCAGTGCGTGTAACAGGGCCTCCTGAAAAATCCAACTCTTTGGAATAGCCAGAAGGTACCCGATCCTAAATGACCCAGAAATTTGAAAGTGGCTGTATGTGGAAATTGATAAAGATTTGAACAAATAAAAGGTGGTCTTTACATGCACATAATTTCAGACATTAATAACAGACAGGCTGATGACGATTGTGGGTAGATTTATCCAGATAGTACTCGGATGTAATGATCCCGTAAAGAAAGACCATAATGAGATGCCAATAACAATAACAATAACATTCATCCTTAAACTGTGCATATCTTGTAGCACAATATTCAGGGGAAATTGTAGTTCTTAATAAAGCTAGCTGTGGCACCTCATTGTGGCTAATGTAACCTTCATCTGTTTTTAAATTAATGTTATTTTTTAAATGAGTACGCCTTATACTTGTATGAAGGATGATATGAGATCAAGCCTGTGTATAAAGTAAATGATCAGTATTTAATGTAAAGTATCGATAAGAGATATATTTAGGATTATCAAATGGAAGATTTAAGAAGTGATAGAGTCATATATTAAGTATATAGCCTCAATCACGACACTGTACCTGCGTCTATCATTGTGCGTTATTTTTTCTTTTTGGTATTTCGGGTCTGTGATGGACGGTCTGATGTAAATGATGAACTTATTTTAAAGGGAGAAATGGTCACTTTACCTTCATACAGCTAGTCATGAAAAGAGTTTCTGAGTACATCCTAAAAAAGCTATTGGTGATCTAATAGAATCCATTATGTACTGATAACACATTTGTATACGCATATGAAAAAAGTAAGTGGTTATAAAATTGGTAACAAGCTCAAGAGATTTGTTCAACGAGTAAAGCCTTGCTTATTTAGGAGAAATGAGTTACGCAACCCAGCCTTTTCACGCTTGAAGATTGTATTCAGATCTTTTACTCTTTACTGCCCTTCTTGTAATTGCAACCCAGCCTTTTTCTGCCCCCCCCCCCCCTCAGATTTTTTTTTATTCCTTACTGCCCTTCTTTTCATTGCAATCCAGCCTTTTCCCGGTCCCCAGATTTTTTTACTCTTTTGAGAGTCGCGTATTGAGCGAGGGAATGCAGTTTGCCCAGTCGGGTGGCTTGACATGACTTTTAAAATTTGAATAGCCTCAGGCAGACAAAATTTATTTTGTCTACTACTTACTTCCCTGCGTGTTTTTTATTTCACTAATTTTCTGCACAATGTAGCTTTTTTAAAAAAAAGCATATTCAATACATACAGAATATTGTTTTATGGGGTTTACTATTACTTATATTTTTTTTAGGCAGATACGTTCTTTTCATGACGAATAATAATGAAGATAAAGCCCTTACCCTATAGCTGATTTTTTGTTTGACTCAAATTTGTTGTGGTTTTTGCCACCAAAGTTTGCTTGAATTGTCACCAACTGGTTTTGTTTTGCTTTTTTCTTTTAAATTTTTGCTGCAAACAAATTTGTATGCAAAATGAATAACAGTTACCAACTGAAATTGTATTAGAGTTGTTTGCTGCTAATAATTTTGTACGCAAACAATCAACTGAAACTAAACAGATGTCTGTAAGTATTTCATGCAAGTGCTTTTTGCTGTGAATGTAGCTCAGAGCTTCTTGGTTTGGTACAAAGAAGGTCTGTTGTGACAGCACCCAACGATGTTGAAGCGCTAAAAGGAAGAAAAGCTTGGAATTTGTAAGGGTTCACTTTGGTTTCTGATTTTTCTTACAAACTAATTTAAAATGCTAGTTGCTACTGATAGGGGGACATAGGCTAAATATAGTCACCCAGTAAATAAGGCTTTCAAGACTCAACTATTTATTGTAATGTCTTTTTCTTCATTAACCCCCAACTTACCTCTTCAGTGCTTTCGCCATCGGTGCAAAGCGTAATGCTTCTGTTTGTACATCTAGCTTAATAAAATTTTAGTTTTACTACTTTCACACTTTGCTAATGAACGTTTCTAAACAACACAGTAACTGGTTTTATTCTATAAGGAATGAAGCTGCGGTCAACGTCAGGTTTGAAGGTATCTTTGACGACATACCACAAATGCATCAAGGAAATGGGGTTCCAGCAATGTAAAATCACTGAAGTACCCCCCTTCTTACGGATGTCCAAAAGAAAAAGTGATGCTTTTGTGGTGTAAGAATAAGGTGAATTGGTTCTCCGAACAGTGGGTGTCAGTAATAATTTGGTCCGATGAGTCGATGTTTAGACTTGGAAGAGGTGCAGCTGGTGTTGCAGTCATCCGAAAAGCCTGGAGAAGGTCTGAAGGAGAGATCTAGAGTTGCAACTTTTGGAAATTTGACAATGGATCGTTGATGATGTGGGGTTGCTTTCACGCAAAAAGTTTGGGCCCCGCTCGTCCTTCTGAGAGGCATAATCGACCCAAGATAAGTACATCACGATAGTGTCAAATTATGCTATTTCTTGGATCAAAAATCAATGTTTTATCTATAACAGAGACTTTATATACCAAGAAGATAGGTGCGCCAATCCACACAGGCAATTATGCCAAGTGGATATAAGCAAAAGACCATGGTAACCGGATTTGACACATGTCGACTTAGAAGCCCTGATTTAAACCCTATTTAGCATATACGGAGATACCTCACTCTTCGTTTGAATAAGCGCTCAATAGATGTTTACAAGTATTCAAAAGTTGGAGGACATTGTTCGAGACGAATGGTCGAACATTAACATTGGATACTTGGAGGCTTTCGTTTCTTCAATGCCCGTCCGATGCAAGGCTGTCATCGAAGCCGAAGCAGGCAACACCAGATATATTGAACTTTTTTTTATTGAACTTTTATAAGTTGTGCTATACATCTTAGAGTATGCTGTTTAAATTTTTAAAGGCACGTTGCCACAGTAAGTTGTCCACTAGAGAACATTTTACTGGGATGTACTTTTGACATTTCCCAAAAAACAGAAAATTTTGGGCGGATTTTAATTGTCAGTCACTGTATATTAACCAGCATAACGTCTTTCTTCGCATCTTAACCCCTCCTTCATTATATGACTTTACTATCACTACATACCTCTCATTATGGCGTGTGACTTTCATTGAATCTTCAATAAAGTTAAAAAAAAGAAATACAAGTGGTCAAGACATGAATGAAATAGAGACGGTCAAATTGAGTGAAATAATAAATCAGTCAATTGAAGGAATGGATGATTGAAAGCAATCATGCTCCAAGGCGAGCTTTTATTTTTCTGATATTACGAATAAAAAAAAAAAAAAAACCATCTTGTATCAAAATTGAAAAAAAAAACGATCCGCTTTAAATAATCAACCCAGAAGCATATTTGTTGTGGATAGAGGGCATGATATAAGATCAGTCATAAAGGAAATGCGTATAAAAAGCCACCAGGAAAAAAAAAATCATGGCCAATATGCTGGTCTGTTTGTATTTTGTCTGTCACAAACACATAGGTTTTGCTTCAAGAGACTAGAATACCCATGATGAGCACTGTTTGATAAAAACAAAATGAGGTGGCAGAAAGGTCAAGGGTTCTTCAATCAGTCATGTCCCTCGGCCCTTTCATGGGCTTGAGTTTACACATGAGAGAAACTTAACTTTTTACCTGTTGGTTATAGCTTTCTCGGATGCTTGCTGACTTCTTTTTTTGGGAACACCTTGCTATGAAGATAACCCCAATCTCAAAAGCAACGATAAAATAAAAATATATTTGAAAAAAAGAGAAAAAGTGCCACTGGTTTTTTTTTTGTCAGGAAGTGCAGCATACCTTTACCGTTCATAACGACAATACCTATTAAGGGTAAAAGCTTATATTCAAATGGTCAGAATTTTTGGTTTTACGATGTCTGAATACTCATTCCGTATCAATAACTGGAAAATGACAAATCAATCCGATCTTATTTTAAAAAAAAAGAGAAATCGCAACAGGCTAAATTTTATTGTAACAAGCACACACACAGTTATCAAGTTAACTCTTACGAGAATATTTTTTTTTCCTACTTGAAAAGCGCCCTTTTTTTTTTTCATTATTTGATAAAAGAAAGAATAAAATAATGATATTGTTATTATCATTTGGTAACTTCTCGGGAGATCAAACCAGCAGGATCTTGGGGATGATGGTCCAAGACAGAAGTGTGAAGTTTCTTCATGAACGAACAACATAAATTTAAGGATTAGAATATGTTTTTTTGTTCGAATACTTTTAGTATAATGTACCTTCATCATTTAGTACTTTGCACATCTAAGATCATTCCCGATTTAAGTCTACATTTTCTATTAAAAACTTTCTATCCTTTGTTGTAGTTGCTAGGCTGGCTTTTCAGTTAAACACTCGACATAGAGTTTCTGGGAGCAATATCATGATGTGCTCAAGATGAGATTTGCAGAAGTTTCTTTTCTGATATGTTTTTTTTTTTAAAAAAAAAAAAGAAGGACAAAAAAAAACAATTCTGCGTAAATTTGCTTCAAGTATCCATAGTACGAAACAATGAATATTTGGCAAGACAACCAATTATGTATTGGGCCAATAGACACTGTAGGTTATGTCAAACAATCAAGATTCTTTTTTTTTTAAAAGACAGCCATTGCGCACATGTACCTTATTCATGCAAACTTTATTATGTTATGCTAAATTTATGTGCATTGGTAAGACTAGTTTTTATTAGATAAAAAGAATAAAACAGCCCATTTGTCATAAGGAGGTGTCTATTGACAATATCACATAATGTACATGATCATGCTTCTGAATAAAAATGACTTTTTTTAGAACAGGTTTTATTTATGTAGAAAGTTCAAAAATGTATTTGATGTGTGTCCTTAATCTAAGGGCGACTCTAAATATAACATGGTGATGCGTCTCCCCCCCCCCCTTTTTTTTTTGTGTTTGTCTGCAATTAGAATCTATTTATATTGAATGTTTATTTTGAAATGCAATTTTTTTTTTTATAGAATGATAAATTAGATTTCTTCAGGGACCCTTTTCATGATCAACAATTAATTTCTTTACATCATATTACTGCTGTTGATCTTAATGAACGGAAGATAGAACGGGCCGTAGAGTAAAAAAAAAAGGGGGGGGGGGCCGCCAAGAAGTTTTTTTTTTCTTTTTCTTATTTACAATTTTTCATAGCCGTTAATTCATATGGACAAGATGGGGGAACTTATTAAATTTGACTTACTCGTGTTTTGTACATTGCATAAAAACATGGAATTGTATGTGCCCCAAGCCTGATAAAACCTAATCATAAACAAGCCTACATAATCATCTTTTTTTACTAAAGGGTTTATATGATGAGTGTGGGAGAGGGGGATGCGATTTATTTCGATAGATGCCAAGAGAAAAAATAATAATCCCCTTTTGTTTCCCCCCTTCCTTGTGTATAATTTTACATCACTCCTAAAATCCCATGTATTTACCCAGCCACCACTTGCAACTCGATAATTGTAAATCAAACGAAAACAGAGCCACAACCCAATTTATGTCTTTTTATAGTCGACATGAGGCCTTAATAATAATAAAAAAAAGAAAAATTATTGGTTGTTTGTTCAATCTTAATTGATAATAAATGAATGGACGAATGTAGATAGGACGCATCTCCGCCATCATTAGTAAATGATTAGAGTGTATCATTTTTGATGATATATATATATATAATCCCGTGTGTAGAGATATAGGATCTCGAACAATATGCAGCGAATCAATAAGGCCGATGACATTGATTAAGACCTTTCTCGAAGTCGGGCCTTTTCTATAAGAACATAATATCTGTATGCGAAATACGGTGTGTAAACCTATATGTATTTACATGAACCCACCAATAAAATTTGAGCATGGTTAACAAATATGTACAGCCCTCGGTATGCAAAAAGAGATTAGGGTATATTTACAAGCCAAAAAAAAAAAAAAAATCATGCCGCACTTGTAACCATGAAAAAGGTGCATAAAGAATAAAACATAATAAACTCTACGTCATGGTAACCACACCCGTTGCTGCCAAGACGATTCGTCAGATACCATGATGAGGTCTCTCTTTTTTTATTGATCCCGGCTTTTTGAAACGGACAGAGGCCACGCATGATGAAGAGAGATCGTCCTGTACAAAGCGAGAATTAAGTTTTTTTTTTTGAGTGACGTCAAGCGGAGTGTAAGCGAGTTTTGGAGGGGAAATGAAACGGGATGAGGTATGGTTTTTCCCACTCCAAGTTTTCTTTTTTTTTTTTTTTTTTTTTGGAAATTTAATGGAACAACGTAAGTTTTTAAATTTCGAGTAAAGGAATAAGAATTCTAACCCGATTTCTATTAGAAACACAAAAGTAAATGTAAAAAAAAACACACACACACACACTTTTAAGAAACCACCATCTCATCCTCTTTTTTTTTATCATAGGTCTTTTTGGAAACGTAAAGGACTGAAACTACCAGGAAGGTAAAAAAAAGCAAAAAAACGTTTTAAAAAAAAGACCCAAACCAACCCTAAAACAAAAAAAAAGAAATAAACCCTAAAAAACAAATAAATAAAAAAAAACTCAGTGTTAGTATTGTTCCTAGTTGGACCACCACCACCACAACAACAACAACGACAAATAACGGACAAGAACAACCAGTGGTGATTGGAGCAAGATATACCTATAATAGTTTAGTTACCCATCATGATGCCACCCCATTACCCGTCATGTTACCCTCTCAATACGCCCATACCACCACCACGACTAGCACCATGAGTAGTAACATGTCACCCCCTCGTCATGGAAAACAATCGACTTCGCCATCTATGCAAGGCCAAACCACCAAAACGACAAAAAACCACGTTCGAAGTACATCGCACCCTAAATCCTTTAACGCGTTTTTGAAGGATACCAATGATGAATGGAGTGATGACATTGTTACCAAAGTCAAAGCGGCCAAACCCTCCGTGCATGACCAACCCAAAGGCAACGACCTCTCTCCATCAGGCCTTGTGTCACCTCCCGCACCGCTTACCACCACCATTAGTTCCCAACCCAACAACAACAAAAAATCGAGGGACGGCATCAAAGACCATGTTCAAGACATCTTGCTCGACCCCACCTTTCTCCTCAATTGGCTCGACGTGGAAGCCACACGCGATCCTTCCCGTACCAAAAAATTCAAAGAGGTGCTCCGTGTTTCCAATGTGGATTTAGTCTCTCTGCGATCCCTCAGCTGGAGTGGTATACCACGAGAACTACGCATGATGGCATGGCAGCTTTTGTTGGGTTATTTACCGTGTAATTCCGCACGAAGAGAAATCACCTTGGCCAGAAAACGAAAGGAATATGCCGATAGTGTGACTGCAACGTATGCAAGAGGAACAGCAGGTTTAGATCAAGCTTTATGGCATCAAATCCATATTGATATACCCAGAACTAATCCTGGTATACCCTTGTATCAGTATGAAGCCACACAACTGGTAAGTTTCTTTTTTTTTTATTCTCTTTCTCTGTGGTAGTTTGGCTAAAATAACCCCGTTCATGTTTAGTGTCTGGAGAGAATATTATATCAATGGGCGATACGACACCCAGCAAGTGGCTACGTACAAGGAATCAATGATTTAGTCACACCCATCTTTGAAGTGTTTCTTTCGGCCTATATCGATGAAGATCCTGAACAATATGATGTGAGCCAGTTGGATCCACATGTCTTGTCCGTGATTGAAGCAGATAGTTTCTGGTGTTTATCCAAATTGTTGGATGGCATTCAAGACAATTATACATTTGCCCAACCTGGTATTCAAAGGCAAATTTTAACGCTAAAAGAGCTTGTCACACGTATTGATGGTAAGTCCATGATTTATAAAAGGGGGGGAGGGGGAGGGAGGGAGGGAAGAAACAAAAGGTAGTGTGTGTGGTGTGTGTGTGTGTGTGTGTGTGTGTGTGTGTGTGTGTGTGTTGTAAATGCTGACAAAAAGAGACTATCTTTTTTTTTTTAGCCCGTTTAGCGTGTCATTTACAAAATGAAGGAATCGAGTTTATTCAATTTGCATTTCGCTGGATGAATTGTTTATTGATGCGTGAGCTCCCTTTGCGTAGTACGATTCGCATGTGGGATACTTATTTAGCAGAGGGGTCGTCGGAAGGATTTTCAGAGTTCCATGTGTATGTCTGTGCAGCGTTTTTAGTGAAATGGTCGAACCAGTTACAGAAACTGGATTTTCAAGGCGTCATGATATTTTTACAACAATTACCAACACAGGGATGGCAAGAAAAGGACGTTGAATTATTATTGTCTGAGGCCTACATGTGGAAAACCTTATTTCATAACGCTCCAAGTCACCTGAAATAAATAAAAAATTATTTTTGACAATTATGCGCATTGCATTTAGAAGGGGTAGGAGAGGCAAGTTAATTACGACTCAGCCTCTTTTACTCTTTTATATTTTTTTGTTTTTTTTTTTTTTTTAAGAAAGGGTTTATTCTAAAATATACTACTAATTCAACATAAAAAATAAAAATGAGCATAAGCAAAATAGCATATATGAAAAAAAAATGGAGGAGGGGGGGTTATACAGTGGTTATAAGTACAAGTTTGTTGTTGTCGTTGTTGTTGTATTTTTTTTTTTTGTGTTGTTTGTTACAAAATATATATAAAATTACAAGAGAATGCTGCTATAAAGAAAGAAAAAAAGAAGGGCATAATAGAGAACGATTGAGAGAGAGAGTGTGTGTGGCATGAGATATTTCGATGGAAAAAAATGAGTGGAAAAAAAGGGATGTCTTTTTAAAGTATTTATCCGAAAGTACTGACAATGTTGGCCAAATGATAAAGGCTGGATTTCGGCTCCTGTTTAGGCTGATGTTGATGATGATGGTGATGTTGTTGTTGCTGTTGTTGTTGATGATGCTCGTTACCATAGCAGTAAGAAGAGGTAGGTGGAGAGAGGGTGTTTGTTTCAGACAAGGAAGAACAAGAGGATGAAGTGGAATAAGCACGCGTACGGTGACCGGTAATCATCATCATGGGTGGATAAGGTAAACTAGGCATCGTAAAACTTCTTCTCTGTCTCGTCGTCGTGGTAGTGTAAAGAGGTTGGAAGGACTCTAGATTTTCTGCTTCATAAAAGGAATGGTTGTAAAGCTGAGGTTCCTGTTTGATCAGCATCTTTTGTTGTTGTTGCTGTCTGCGAATCTTTTGAGAGAGATGTGTACGATAATGCTGCATCATATTATCTTGACGTGAGAATCTGCTGGGACAGCCAGGATGAAGACAGTGGAAATTCTTTTCTCCGGTATGAATGCGATTGTGTCTGGCTAAATGACCACTGGTAGTGAAGCTTTTGTTGCATCCAGGCTGAGAGCAGTGATACTTTCTTCTGGGTGCAATGGGTATACTCATAGATGATGTCATTTTATTTACGATAAATCCATTGTTGTCATTTAACAGACTAAATGTTTTTCCAGAGGCGTTCTTAATTGATAAAGTAGTAGAATCCATAGTAGTGTGTCTGTGTGTAAGTGTATATGAAGGAAGTATAAAAACAAAAACAAAAAAAACAAAAAAAAATTAAATAAAAATGCGCCTCTATTTATATAAACGCACTGATTAAATGCGTAACGTGAGTCTGGATTCGCTCATGCATAAATCCGCCCTGCATGACAAAAAAGGGAAGTAAAACGATACAACGTGCCAGTTATAATAAACGTGAAGGTTATAAAAAAACCAGAAGTTCTTGTTTGATGTTCACCCCCTAAATTACTCCTTATTATGTTTATTTCACACTACCAATCGAATCTGTAGTTTAATCTTGGCATACCAATGCACGCACAGTCACATTAGCTCACTCTACAGACATTACACTTGCCACTTTATACTATTAATATCATTGAAATCTAAACTAATAAGCTATATTTAAACATATTTACTTGGATACTATAGTAATGATAACATATTGCAGTAACATTTTCTCTCTGCGCTTTGTACTTTTGCACAACACAAAATACGTCAAGTGGCAAAAAAATAAGAAATAAACAACAATATATAAAAATTATTTCCCGTTCTATCAAACAGGGTTCGGTTACCTTTTTTTGATCTGCAGAAAAAAAAAAGAGAGACTAGGCATTTAATTTGATCTGTTTACTTGCATAGTATCCAATCATACGGGAAAAAAAACCACTCCTTTTCTAATTCGACCCGGTTAAAAAATATGTCCGTTTTGCGACTTGGTAACTCCCTAAAGAATGCCACGTTTTAATAATGATCATCCACTCCTTGGAACGGGGAACTCATATATACAAAAGATTTCATTGTTTGCATAACACCGCGATTATTTATTTTTAACAATTTTCGGCCCGACTGTCAATAACAAATTTTAAAGGAAATCAGCAGACGCCTCCTCCCCTTTTTTTTTCCCAACTGTAGTGTGTAACCATCATACGCGTTTTATTCTAATTTTTCTTTCAGAATTCAAGGAGGCTTGATTGTGACACTGTTTACCTCCCTCACAAAAAAAAAAGAAAAACTCATATAAACAATGTGCAACGCGTGGGATGAAGTGTGTGTGTGTGTCTTTAATATAGAAAGGGGGAACATCATCGGCAGGGTTTTTTTTTTATATGTTAATTGCCCTTAATTGAGATTTAATACAATCAGGGTTGTTTACTCTCTCTCTTTTTCTCTTTTTGCATGTATCATACGATTCCTATTTTCTAAGATCTAAGTTTGGTATTCCCCGTCACAAAAAGATTTTTTATCGCGATCATGTTAAATATTTGGTTATTTTGCATCATGATCGGCATATTATTATGTACCGCTTTTCATTTTAAAAAGAATGAACGCCAAGTCATTGCGTTTTTTGAATAAATAAAGAGATGCATCCATGGTTCAAGTTCCGCCACTTTGATTGTTCCATTGCCTGCATTAAAAAAAAAACTTATTAGGTAGCTGTCACTGTATTGTTTGTCGCAGCTTATGCACTGTATGTGTGTGTGTCTGTGTCAGCTGTTATTACTTTCATTGATCCACTTGTAAACACAAAAACACCATTTTCTGCTTATAATTCCGTGTTCTATACAATAAACTTTTTAAGCGCTTCGGGCAGTACTCATATGACGCTAGTTTTATTTAAAGCCGATTCTTGAATGAACTTGCCTTTGGATCTTTTAAGTTTAGCCTTCTTTTCTTTGTAATGACAGAGTTACGTTTATGGTATTTACACAACCGGGGTCATTTAAATCACACGATGAACAATATTGATTCTTCTCCTGACTAAAGCACAGAAAACTATGTCATACTTTATATCTTCAATCCCTGGGAAAGCTACCAATGAGGCAAAAAAAAAAATACATTATGATTCTCTATTCATATTTTTCCGACCTCATCTTAATCCCAACTACACTCGCGTGGTATTTCCATCGGGAATACCTAATAAGTTATCTATCCAATCAGATCATGACATTCTTTTACATATCGGGGTCAGTGAGTGAGGGGGTCCTTTTAGTGGTATCAGATACATACAAAAACCGAGGTAAACTTTCTCTTGGTATCAGGCTACATTCTTAACTATGCAATAAGCCGTCATAAGGTCCTTTTTCTTTTTCTTTTTAAACCCCACCTCATATGTCCTTTGGGATGACACTGTCAGATTTTGTGAACCCAAGAAAAATGTTTATTAGACAAATACGCACACACTCTTTTCCCCTTTATTTTCATATTAAAACTATCCTTGGAGGATCAACAGATTGACCTCTTAATAAGATAATCGTGATACAGAAGGATGGATAGAGACGTCATTGTGTCTCTTCCCCTTATTTTGACAAACCGAGAATTTCCGTTTATAGCTTGATATTTTATCCAAATCATGCTTTTTTTTTGCTTTAGATATTTTAGCCACGTTTCCATGATCGATGACTGTAACCACTCTGTGCAACAGGATACAATCGGCATGAACAAATCGATGTTCGCACTTTGTATCCAAGGTTTTTTTTTTTTTTTTTTTTTTTTATTATTAATTTCGTACATGTCTAAAAATAAAATAAAAAAGGTGGTGAGTAGCCCATACGTTCTTCATAAGAAAAAAAATATATAGAGTTGGACCCCCCCTTTTTTTTTCGCCTTTAAATCATCTTTTAGTCAGCAAGGGGTACGTGATAAATGGTGTGCAAATATATTTATTTTGCTTTGACTCACACAGGATATTCTCAAGTAAGCATGAAGCATTAAAGATAATAATATCTGAGAGTATGCAAACAGAAGGAAATACCTTCTTGATTCCCAGGATAGAACATCCCATTTGCGGGCTTCCATAAGTATTTAAGCTTATATAAATAAGAATGCTCATGCTAGTGTGCAGCAAAAGAATGATTTAAATGAAAAAAAAAAAAAGTTGCAGCTGTTGGAGATAGCATTGTTGTAGATATGCAGCAACGAGTTAATTACTAGATGAAACGTCAACGTGATCATAAGAAAACCGTGCTCACTCAAACAAAAAAAAAGTGTTCATACGATTGAATCACTCAGTGTTTCTATATTAAAAAATGCGTGTTTTTAAAAGGCTCAACACGAGGAATCTTACTACAGTCAATAAGGTCGGATTTGGTATTTTCTCAAAAACAAATGGCCGAAAGCCAAAAATAAAGGTCGGATTTGGAAAAGACTAAGAAGAAAAAAGCTTAGGATTCGATGTAATATGTTTTAACGCATATCAATGATCCCAACATAGCTCTTTAAAAACCAGTAACTAGTAAGCAAACTTACTTGAGTATGAAGTACTCCGAAAAAATTGCTGAAGAATAGTTACTTGTCTATTATATTATAGGTGCAGCTATTCCAGCAAACAGTTATTGTGTGGCCTCAAATGAGTGGGGGGGGAGGATGAATTAGGTGTTAATGAAGACTCATTTTTTGATACCGCTTAAAATTACGTTTTGGGCATACAAGTGTTTTTATTTTCTCCTTCTGGTACCAGGAGTGCAGATACCTACCTTGTTTACACTGGGTCGATATTATTTCAAATCCCAGCAAAAATAGTTTCCTTTTATGAGACCGGATCTCTTTAGGCTGTGCAAAGATGAATATGATACATAAAGTCCCTCTACTTTTCCTTCATCGTATATGTACCTCTAATTTCTTCTTTTTTTCCAGCTTTGCTTTTATTTTCAATAAATACAATATCATCTTTGGTATATCTACTCTCGTTGATGTAGTGAAGTCAAAGACACAGTGTTACTAGTTCTGACAATTGTTTCCAATTGGAGTGACAAGCTTAAAAATGACAGTAATTTTTTCTAAATCCCGACCCTTATTTTTTTTTTTTTTTTTTTGGCTTTCGGCCAAATTCTATAGGTTTGACTGTACACATGTCTTATTTATCGCTTTGTACTTGTCAGTAAATGACATTGCAAATCTGATTAAAATAAATGACAAGTCGTGACAAAACTAAATTCAGATTTAAAGCTGCCAGACCGGACATAATTTTTATATTCTGGTATTTTTTTTTGGGGGGTTACACATGAAAAGTGGGCTGTATTTACAGGCTCTCCTTTTTATACCATGGAGGATCGCAACGGCATTTTAGAGCGAATGTATCTCATTCATTATTATTATTTTTAGTTTGAATGGGCTTATTAATTTTGATTTTGATAGACTATCAACAAATGAATAGAAGAATGATGCAGTACATAAAGCTATGATGTTTATATAATTTTAACTTTAAACTACAAAAAAGCAATAATAAATCTAGATATCGTTTGACTAGAATAACAATATAAGCACTTTTTTCACTCCATGCTATCTGTACAGACAATGTCAAAAAGTTCATCTAAGATTAAAGTATTCGCGTCAAGACTGCAAGAGTAGCGCAAATACTCTAGGGCTTTTATATTTTGGGTTTAAGTTTTGTAATCTAAATATCAGTATCATTGCAAGGATTCAACATCTGCCTTAATAACTGCACCTTCATCTTACTATCAAAAAGCAAAGTGACCCTCATCTTCCATAAAATATCACATTGCAACCACATTACAATCATAATACCCCATTCTCTCAAATATATGTATACCACACAGTTTTTATTTTACTATTCATGCGTTAAACAAGTTCAACACAGAGGTCTAATTTTCCAACAATCTTCATCCACAAAACAAAAACGGATTTATTCAAAATAATATGGCCAGACGTTACAGCAATTTTTGAGTTACGAATACTGCGTGAAGGAAACGGCCTTGCTTGTTTAGCTTGCGTAATGAACCACGATGGAATTGCCAAGGAGAATAAATAAACGAGCATTAATCCGCTGACAAAGAGTACACCGTGCTCCTCACCGCAAGGCAGATTTTTCATTTAAAAAAAAACAAACTTTAACACTTGAGTGAACTAAAGAAAATAAAAGCAAATACCTTTTACACCACACCGAGTTCCCCCATCCGTCCATTGCGAATTAAAGAACCAAGGGCTTCTGTGCTCTCCTTGTACCAAACAAAACGGCTTCCACTTGGTCAAGCTTACGGCTCTCGAATTGCAGGATTTCTTTAATTCACAAAACAAGACGCTAAAACAAAATTAAAATAAGTAAATCAAAAAAAAAAAGGCTATTTAGCTGGCAAATACCTTTTACACCACACCGAGTTCCCCGATCCGTCCATTGCGCATTAAAGAACCAAGGGCTTCTGTGCTCTCCTTGTACCAAACAAAACGGCTTCCACTTGGTAAAGCTTACGGCTCTCGAATTGCAGGATTTCTTTTATTCGCAAGAGAAAAAAGAAAACAGAATACAACTTGTTGGGATATAACGTGTATCATGCGTTTTAGGTGTGACTGGAATCTGAGTTTAAATATGATACAACAAAGTAAAGACGCGTTTTTTTAACAATCCCTCACCTTTTAGGAAATGTCAAACGTATTTTTTTCAAATAAACGTATTTTTTTAGAGCCACGCGATGGTCTACACGTTGATTGACATGCCATATCATCTAAACTTTCTGGGATGATTGATTTCTGTTTTCCATAAAATCTGCTTCACTGTCATTACGAGCTACTATTGGAACGCAGATATACAACTACCAAGCGATTTGTTTGGGGGGTTTTTGCAAGTGTTTCTATTTTAAGTAAATGCTCAAACATTATGGATGATAAAATAGACAAATGAAATCATCTTGACATAAGCTTGTTTATCTATAAATAAAGCTGGTTCACACACTTTATTCTTCTCCTTTTCTTTTCCCTTAACATACTTCTTTTATCGTATGAAAGTAACCGATCACGTAAAAAGGTTAGTTAGTAATGACTCTTGTTTCTTTGAAAAGAAGCTAAAATGAAAAAAGATATATTGTGATATTGCGGCTGCAGCTAGTCTTTGCTATAGGAGGGCGACCTCCTAGGCAGAGTTCTTGAGTTTTTGGAACTCACGAACTGTGAATAGCAGGGATGCATTTTAAATAGGGGCAAACATACTGGCCTGCTGGTCTTCTGGCCAGAATTTCTGTAAGTAGTATAAAAAAAATACGTTTGAAAAAAATACGGAGGTCTAGACATTTCCCACCTTTTACTATGTCACAAATATCAGAGGGTAGCTCCATCATAATGATCTTATAAAATATACTTACTTCTTGTTCAGAATTAGAAAAGTTTTTTAAAACGTCCAAGAAAAAAAGGGTTGAATCTTTTTGTCGGTAAAAATAATTCTTTGGTCAAACAATTCATGAAACAATTTGACAACGCGGGTGATTGCAAGAAGAATTTGGAAGCAAAGTTCAAACACGAATACAAAAAGTTGTTCCCGCATTCAAAACGATGTCTAACCAAGCACCTGAACTTTGAAACTTTATGGTATGAAGCAATGGCCGACAAGGCTTTGGAAATCGAGCAGAACAGACTTTCTGTTCCGTTATTACAATCCACCACTGTATTATTGACACAAAGGATGGACCATAACAACAGCAGCAATAACAGCAATAGTAACAACAGCAGTAGAAACAACAGCAATAGTAACAACAGCAGTAGAAACAACAGCAATAGTAACAACAGCAATAGTAACAATAGTAATGTGAAAGTTGAAAGACATACTTTCAACGATATTGCGGAATTATTTGGTGTAAGAAACACTCGTTTTAATTTATGATAATTACTCACACTTTTTCGTTAGGATTTCAATGTGGAAAATGATAGAGATGATGTCAAACTAGTACTGTTTGATATTTACAAGATAGCCTCGAAACAGGATCGAAAGCTCGTGGATGTTCTGATTAATTTGTAAAAGGGAAAAACATACAATATACAGCGCGTTTTAACTTATATCACCTTATTTGTTTTAGGCTTAATAGTCTGCCTACCGAATCTTTGTTAAACCATAAGGTGGAAGAGGCCGAATTTATCAATGGGTATTTACAACCGTTTTTATCGCCTCTATTTCACAAACCTCAAAACTCGAAATTATTTTTATGGTAAAAAATGAAATCCGGGAACAATTTATCAGGCAGTATTTTTAATTCTTTATTTCCTTTAATAGGTTAAACACGAAAACGGATTTAAAAAACTATAGCAAGAGACCCGATGGTGCATGTGTGTTGGTCGAAAAACAACGGATCAAGGAATACGCAGGTTTTGTACTTCCATGTCTATAATAGCAACTGATGTTCCCTGCTCATCGCAGAGATTTCCGCTCCCATCTTCGTAAACAAATTGACTCATTGATTGAATAAAACCTTATGATAAAAAGAGTGCACCAAATCCTTTTAGTGAGTGCACCAAATCTTTTTAGTGATTGCACCAATAATTTTCGGAAATAGTGTATTAATAAAATTTAAGACTCCACAGCTTTTCAACTTTACAGACTCTTTCTTTTTCAAATCATCTTCTCGGCAACGAAACAACATTATAGCAACCATACGAGGCAAGAAGGCATTATCAACAGCCCTTTATTTTTATTAGTTAGCACAATCAAAGTGGGTTTTTTTGGGAGGACTGTGCTAATATCTTTTGTTTGGTTTCGTTCCCCCCCTGCCTTTAATAACTCACTAGCGTAGGTTGAACCGTGCATCTTTCTTAAACCAGATGCATTTAAACCGTGCGAAAACTGTATAATCACACATCTACCATTGTCGCACGGATTTTTTTTTTTTTTTTTTTGGAGCTGTAGCGGACAAAACGGCTATTGAAATATGTAGAGTGAGCACATCTGTAAAGAGACACTGTGCGTTCTACAAGAAGGACTGTCAATAAAGAGCGTGCTCCCACTGTCCTTGTTTATATATGTGTATTTATGCATGAAAGGGAGAGGGAGGGGGGATGCAAGAAGGTTTACCCAGTCTGGACCTGTTGATTATCAGCAATCTTTTTATCAGTGATAACAAAAAATAGATATATAGAGAGAGAGAGAGATAGACTATTCTATAATTTTTTTTTTTTTTTTTGCACGGCATTGTCACACGCGCTTACAGATACGTCATTTATTTTTGGTGCTTACATGATACTTCTCACGGATGAAATCAGTAAAGTATAAATACGAGGAGCTACTTAGTCCCTTTTTTTTTTCTTTTGTTGAAGAAAGCTTATTTCAAAAAAACTTGTTTTACAATGGACCCTTCTGACTGGATTGATGTGACTACTGAAAAGAACCATTATTCTTTAAACCACTTTGTGATCCCAAGTCATTATGAACGTGATGTCTCTAGTATTTTGATCCCTCATGGTGTCATCATGGTAACGTACACAACATAAAAATTATGGCTTTTTTTTTTTTATCACGCCACCCGTTAACGACGGAGGTTACATATTAGGACCGAATCCAAAAATTAGCTAGATTGATTGTAGATGATTCCCAAGGACCTTTAGGTAAGTAGTAAAAAGTAAATCAGTGAGGGTAGGGGGAGGACATGGCTGATTAAAAAAAAAAAAATGGTAGTTGTGTGCTGTATTTTAAAGGGTGGACATCAATACTTTGCCGACTTGGTGAATGAGATCAAGAAACTCCGTAGAAACAATGGAAGCAGTGTGCCGCTTAGTTTAGAATTTATTCGAGTGAAATCGTACACAAATGATACATCAGGTGGTGTCAATATTTCTTTAACTGATGAGCAATTAAAAGAGTTTGAGGGAAAGGTAAGTGGGTTTCCTGGGAAACAGAATAAGTGACTCATACAGAGAATGAAATATATATATATAGAACTTGTTAATTGTCGAAGATATCATTGATACGGGTGCTACGATGGTTCATTTGCTTAATCGATTAGAGACCTACAATCCAAAATCTGTCAAGGTTACCAGTTTATTAGTCAAGAAGACGCCTAAAAGTAATGGTTATATCCCTCATTACGTTGGCTTTGCTATCCCCGATGCATTTGTTGTAGGCTATGCTTTGGATTATAATGAATATTTTAGAGATTTGGATCATATTTGTGTTATCAGCGTAAGTTTTTCCCCGTATTTTCATACATTCATCAATCTGATTAATTCCATTTCCCTTTTCGTAGGATGAGGGCAAAGCAAAATATGCTGTTTAAAACATCGTATTTCTTCTGCAATCGCTAATAAAAAGTTTCTTTTTTTTTTTTGAGAGGTACATGCGTATTGTGATATATTTTATTTAGAAGCTTGTTGTTCCAACTTTTTCTTTGCTAATTTGGCCAACATAAGTTTATCTAATTCTACTTGAGAAGTTCTATAAAAAAAACAGGTATTAGTTTTCTAGGCACCAAAAAAAAAAAAGGGTAAGTCTATTTTACTTTTCGTTCAAACAATTGTTCATGGCCTTCAATTTTTTTCTACAAGTCCACATGACAGTAACGTTGTGTTCTTTACTACATGTAACAAAGTCTAATTATTTTTTTTAGGGGGTGTATTTAGTATGCGATATGTAGAAATAAAACGAGAAGAGAGGGTACCTTTGATAGGTAATTGACAGAATTCAAGGGCTTTTGCCTTCATATCTTTATAACAGTTTTCTTCCTCAGCTCTTGTCAAAGCATGAAGCTTACTATCTTGAGGAATAAAAGGATTATTCATGGTTTCTTCTTGTGTTTTTCCCATTTTTTTTTTATATAATTCTGTTTTTTGTTATTGTGCTAGGGTATGTTATACTAGAGAAAAAAAGAAAGGGAAACAACTCGAAAAACTGCGAAATGATATAATTTTAAAATTTTAAAAAAAAAGTGACGGTCACGTTACTTATTTTATTAAACACCCTAATACCCAAAGCTTTTTCGTTTTCATTATTATTAAAAAATTGTGGGCAATATGCCTAGATGCTCCGAAGAGCGATGCCTTCAAACACACGAGGTGCTGTAAGTTTGAGCAAAAGCTCATTCCGTCCTTCTCAAGGGGATTGCCAAAGTTCTCTCCTTTCTATAATATTCGTCAGTTTCAATTTCTAGATCTCTTGTCTGAGAAATCACTTACCGTTATGCACAAAGAAGAAAAAACCCTGTTGGGATAATATCTTCTTTTTATATCCTCTTTCTTAGTGGCTTAGTTTATCTGTAAATCTCCGAATTTTCCTGCTTTGGGATTGATAGTGTGACACACATTTGTGAAAGCTAGTTTAAATACCATTGATAAACCTTGGTCTGTTCTGTGGCTTGCTATCTTATAGCAAGGCGCTCACTTAAGTGATACAACTACATGAAGTACTATCCAATAATAGGATAATTCTTTTGTATCACAAAAAAACTTGGGGATATTTATTATATTTGATCAATAATGGGGGTTATTTATAGTAAAAATGGTATAAAGAGAAGAAACAAGGATTAACCTTGGAAGTGAAATTTCCATTAACAGAAAGGACAAGGGCTCAAAATGGTGACCAACTTGTGGTATTTGACAAAAATAATACACTTGAGAACTAATGAGATAAAAGTAGGTAGCTAATCCATTGAGAGAACTATATTTTAAGTCTCTCTATCCTATTATTCTTGATTTGATCTGAGAAGATTCTCTTTTCGATCGGTGATGTCGTAACTCAGTAGTATAGCATTCTGTATTGGTATATCATATTTTGGACAATCATGCAATCTTTAATATAGAAATATGTACTCGTAGTAAGAGAAGATGTATAGCAGTATACAAGCGTATGCTGATATGCAAAATATCAAAAAGGTTGTTTTAATTTTCACAGTGTATTTATCTAAACTATCCCTAATTGTTTATATGTTCTTATCTAAAAACCTTTTCACAAATTGGTTTGATTAATTATGTTAATGGATCAATTAATTTTTTAACATTTTGAATGTAAAACTTTTATAATGTGTTATTACATTACTACCATGGGCAAAGTATAGTCAAAATCTGTAAAGGCGGCTTTCCAAATCTATCGAGCCCCCCCCCCCCCAAAAAAAAGAAGAGCACTTCTGAGTAAGAGTGCGCGCCCTTCCACCCCCCACTTCCCATGTCGACCAAATCTAAACTTAGCAAATGCTTCACAAATGAACTCAAAGGAAGCGATGCTGTAAAGTATATAATGCAACCCTGAAAAAGATAAAATAAAATTAACGCATCCAGTAGTATACCCGACATAAAAAATTAGTGGAGACATACGTACAAGTCTATCGCGGGAAAGCACCCGATACCACACCCACCAAATATAAAACAGAACGAGATATTATCCAAGAGAATCACAAGTAAGTAATCCTAATCTCATTGCGATATTCTCTTGGGTTGTGCATTCTTTTGGGCTAACAAACTTGTAGGTTTGTACGCACGGAAGAAGACACCACATGGGAACAACGTGTAGCGAAAAAATACTACGATAAATTATTCAAGGAGTATGCGATCTGTGAATTGAAATATTACAAGGAAGGGAAAATTGCTTTACGCTGGAGAACAGAAAAGGAGGTCATGGTGGGGAAAGGTCAATTTATGTGTGCATCCACCCAATGTGATCAAAACAAGGATTTAAAGAGTTGGGAAGTCAATTTCGCTTACAGAGAAGACGGTGAAAAGAAGAATGAGTTGGTGAAAGTAAGATTATGTCCTGACTGTTCCGATAAGCTAAACTACAAGACAAAGGTGAGGTTAGCACAGACATTGAAACGAAAACGCGAGGAACAAAAAGCGAGTAAACGAGAAAAGAAATC
Organism: Mucor mucedo; assembly: GCF_025094135.1. NCBI lineage: Eukaryota > Fungi > Mucoromycota > Mucoromycetes > Mucorales > Mucoraceae > Mucor > Mucor mucedo. Next base: position 58,892 of record NW_026252417.1, on the reverse strand, counting down.
AAGGAAAAGTCATAGTGATTCCTCTGCATCATCCTCGTCAGGTAAATAAGCCATACAATACTTGACATTTTTTTTTTATTAGACACTAATAGTATTTTTAATAGACCAAGATTCAGAGAACGAAGAAGAAGAAGGAAAGAAATCAGAGCCATCCGTGTGGAGTAAACCACTGGAAAAGAAGGACGAAAAGACAAAGGAAGAAGAATACGAAGACTATTTTGCAGATCTACTCCAGTAATAGCTTAATGAAAAAATAAAATAAAAAGTGTATATGAAACGGACATGATGATGATTTTATTATTTGATTTTTTTTTAAAAAAAAAAGCACGCTATACAAAAAGTTACTCCCTTTTCCCCCTCTCTAATCATCGGCAGGAGCTGGTGCTCCAGGCTTAACCATCGTACTACAGCATTTGGCATCATTTTCACAGTCATCCATAATCGAATCAAGTTGATCTCTACACCGCTTATAATCATCGGTAAGAGCTCCAGGTGACTTTTTGAAAAATTCACAATCTTCTGTATTCTCAATCTCTTTACACTCCTTCTCAAGTCCCAAGTTAAACGCCGCAAACTTTTCATCGGGACAACTCGTATTGTATGATTTCACTCCAGGGGACACTTTGCCACAATCTCCACATATACAGAGTCCGGCAAACATGGTAGGTGTTTGTCCAGCGGGACATTTACACTCAAGTCCTGCAGATGAACTGACAGGGGCACCACTAGCAGCAGCAGCAACGGCAGGTGCTGCAGCTGCTGGTTGTACCTGTGCCGGAGCAGGTGGCGCTGCTTGTACGGGAGCGACTTGAGCCTTGACGGGAGCAGCCTGAACTTGGGCGGGAGGAGATACTTGAGTTTGAGGAGGTACAGGTGGCTGACCAGTGAGAGCGGGAGGAGCCGGTGATACTTGGATGCCTGGGGCAGCAGGGAATTGTCCACCCATTGTTGCTGGTAATTGAGCACCGGGTGCAGAAGCCGGTGTATGAACATTAGCAGGTGAATACAGTTGTTGGTAAGAAGGCTCTCCGCCTGCATATCCTGGCACTTTAACATACACGGGTAGTGCAATATATTCAGGCTGTAATGATTGTGCTTGTACTTGTGCTGGTGGGTGTGGTACTGCGGCTTGTGCTGGTAATGCAGCGTTTTGCGCTGTGGGTGGTACGACAGCAGCAGCAAATACTTGAATAGTCAATGTACTTAAAATAGCGCAGATGGAGAGAGCACCAGATATTCTCATTAGATTAGAATAAAGTTATAAAAAAAAAAAGAAAGTTAAGAGGGAAAAGGTAGTTTATTTTTTGACCCTGTATTTATATAAATAATTTGCCTATAAAGACGGAGGTAGGAAAGTGATGCATACTTTGTTAATACCACATCGAATCATGGCCATATGATGTGGATATAATGATAGAGACTAGAAAAGAGATGGGGAAACAGTGAAGCAAGAAAGGCATTTTCTAAATATATGATGACTCCTGGGTTCTTTCCCCCCCTTAATGAAGAATAAAGACAGAATAGTTTTTTGAAAATCGTTGCATAGCAAGCATTGCATTTCAAGCAAAAAAGGTAGTAATAAAGCATATAGACGATGGATTCTTTTTTAGTTTAATGAATTATGCTGAGAACATTGTTTTCTCATGAATGGGAAACATTTCTTTTGTTGTTTTCAAAAATAATCTTTACAGGCAGCTACTTCAAAATCGGCTCAACCCGCAGGAGATCCCCCTTGCATTCAATAAGCGTGGTCCAATGAAGAAGTTAGTTCTGTTCACGTATGAATGATGGCTTTACATTGCTGCCCTCAACCCTCCCCCCTTTTTTTTTCATCCCTAGTTTCGTGAATGTATAGTGGAAGATTTATACAAGTTTTTTTCTTTTGCTGAAATACATTTTGCAAAAGTCCTCTACCCCCTTTCATCATGTCATAGTTTAATACTCTACTATAAAAAAAAAGTGTACTTTAAACTAGTTAAGGTAGACTAGAGCAATACATATTTTTATTTCCCTTGTGCGCAACTCAGGATTTCTATCGTGTCTAGGCATACAAAAAGATCTCTCCTTCAGCACACCCGAAGAGCAGCAATTGGTCCGTGTGCACAACACCAAACGAACTGACTTGCGATTTAATGATGGAAGATTTAAATTTTGAAGAGTAGGCTTGAAACTATCAACCCCTCATGTCAGTTTTTTTTTTTTTTTTTTTAAATTAAAATTTATACAGAAAAAACTTACATCGTCATTAATTGGTATAAAAGACACAGAGCTATTTGCATTAATTGTCAGGATTTCATCCTTGTATATATCCAAAGAGGTGACATCTTGAGCTGCGGGTATGGTCTTTACAAGTGCTAAACGGTTGACATTCCAACAACATATAAGATGATCTGCGGGTGCACAGGATAGCAGTAAATCATCAGTATAAAATTTCATCTAGAATCAATAATTAAATTTAGAAACTAGCCATTTTTTTTTTCATTATAATTTCAAATATGTGCATACACAAGTGATTTCGGTATCACCTCCCTTCCAGCTTGCTACCAAAGTGCCAGTTCGCGATTCAATCAATGAAATAGCACCGGTGGAAAATCCCACCGCAACTAACGTCTCTGCTTGATTGACCGCAATCACTCGAATTACGCCCGACATCATGGAGCTCGATTTCCAAGTATGTAACGGTATGTAATTATGTGCATCGAAAAATCTTAATAAAAAAAGCTTAATTTTTTTTTTTTTGCGAAAATCATCCTTAACAAAAGGGGCCAGTAAACTTACGTAATATTGCCTTCGATCGTACCTCCTACTAAATGTCGTGATTGAAATATTGGTTTGACGGAAACCACGGATGATCGGCCCGCATTGAATTGATGAAGTCCAGTTCCTGTTTCGGGATCCCATAACTGTTTTTTGGGGGGGCACATCATTACTTATTCCATTTTTTTTTCCTTACTCTTTTAATAGATTACTTACATGAACATGACCATCACAACTGGCTACAATATCATTCAGACCGCCTGTTGATAAGAAATGCACATCATTGATTGTCCCTCTTCGATGCCCAGTGTAAGTCACCAAACTTTCCGAAAATGGATCGCTTTCCCAGTTCTCGATCCCTTCGTGCACATTCAACGACCAGATTTTGACAGTTTTGTCTCGCGATCCCGATGCAAAAATCTTTGCAGGTTCGTTGACTGCAAACGTTCGAATGGCCGCATTATGGCCAGCAAATCCGCGCAATTTCAGGTCATTAAATGAAAATTGCATTGATTTCGACATTTCTTCAGAATTCGTGGATAAAAATCGGTTCCAATTTCTTTATATAAGCCAAAAAGGGTTTAATTATTTAGTTGTTCTCTTCCTCCGTTGCTTCTCCCCCCCCCCTCAACTTACTTTTTATCTTCGGGAAATGGTTTCCATCTTGTCTTCCAAGGTAAAACACTGGTAGGAACTTTGGATTTACTAACCGTCCTCTGGTTGCTCAGTAATTCATTTTTTTTTTTTTTTTACCTATTCAAATGTTCTTTTTTTTTTACCTTTCTTTTTCCACTGGTTTGGTAACGCTGTTCGGTTTATCAAATATCTCGGTAACCTTCATCTTTTGGGTGGAGCTTCCATCTAATGCTAAGGAATTTGAGGTGGTAGAACCCGAGACAACAGCAGTGGACGACAGAGGGATGCCTGTCCCGTTTGTGATGACAGTGGGAGAAGCAGTAACTGTAGCAGTGACAGCAATAGCTGAATTGGTTAAACCCGCTTTACTTGCGCTACTCTCCGAAGCCACAGTCAACCTAGATGGTGGATACCCAAACGTATGCAAATTCTTGGTGGAATATTCAAACAGTTTGTTTACATCAATATCGATCTTTTTGGATAGTAATTCATCTTTTGTAGAGGAGGAAGATTTCTTGGAGGAGATGGAAGCTGTATCGGTGGCTTGATCGGTAGGTATACGTTTGTTCGGTATCATCCAAGACATAAACTTGTTACCGCTTTGTAAAGTGGCAGTTGTTTCTGATTTGGTGGTGGTAGCAACTGGTAAGAATTTCTTTTGGACAGAGCTGATGTGAGAGGATGACATGGAACTAGTGGGTGTTATATCGAAAAGTGATTTTGACTTGATGGAAAAGTGATCATACAGCATGGACTCAATAGCATCACTATTATACATGTGTTAAAAAAAAAGAATGCTGTATCTAGATATGCACTCGTTACCTGGTGGGTATCACACGGCGTAATTTCTCTTCTGAAACAATCATAATAAATCGGTAATAAGCATAAATCATCTATCCGACCAGGAAAAAGGTTCAGTAAAATTGACGTTTTTTCTTTTATCATTTTGTTTCTTACTTGATAGCTCTTTTGTGCGGACAATGAACAAGAAAGTTCATCCTTGCTCTCATCATCACTAGAAATGTCCATAGAGAAACCTGAAAAGTATTTTTGAAGTGTTGAAACAATCTACAAAAAAAAAAATAGAAATAAAATTAGTCGTTATAATAATTTTTACACCGTCCTTTATTACTTACAGTAGATTCCCATTCTTGTACTGTCAATTTTTGACTTGCTTTCAACAAATATTCAATGGTTTTCATACTGATGGTCAGGCGTAACCTTAATTGCTCTGGAGAGATCGAATTGATATCCTCGGTGGCAGATTGTGGTAATGGTTCCAATAGTTGGTATAAAGTGGCAATAAATCCAGATTTGAGTTCAGTCACCAGCGCTTCGTTCGATAAATATGGCACCAATTCTTGTAACAACGTAAGTACCGAAAATATGGTTTTAGTGGTCTTCATCGTCAATTTAGCACTCGTCACAGATCCATCCATTAAACTAATCAAGTAAGAATACTGTACTGCTGTAAATGTCGAGCCAAATCCGCCAATGATGCGCACCGTGGTATTGACGAGTGAAGGGCGTACTTGATTATCACGGAAAAGAATCTTTACGAGTTGGCGTACAATATGTTTGGAGGTCAAGATAGGGCCTAGCATCACACAGATATGAACGAGGGAGTCGCCCGCGAGGTCTGTGATGGATGTGGTTTTATCTGTTGCCACAGCAACACTAGGACCCTCCTCATGAATCGCAAGTGCTTCAAGATAACAGGGAAGCATCTGTTGTAAAAACACGGAAATTCCTAACCTCTTTACAAATTCATAAATGATGTTTTGGTTGAACAGAACTTTGGGGATATTAGGTCGTAATGCTTCAAACATGGATATGATTCTCTTTAGTAGGTATCTACGAGCTCTATCTGGTCCGAGGCGTTGGGCAAGTTTGGGGAAAAGACTGATGGATCCAATCCTTGTTTCGACGTGTGTGAATAATTCAGAGAAACTCGGTAATAATAAAAGAAAAGCCTGTATATGACTGTTAGTAAGAAAAAGGGGGCATGGTTCCTTAAAATTTTTATACGGTACCTCATCTTCCAGATCACATATGCGATCAATCCATTTATCAGCCAAATACAGCCTTCTTGACCATTCTGCTTGATGAAACGCCGCCAAATACTCATACATTTCCGGAACAGTTTCAGGAAAGGGGAAAGAAGAGCGAGGATCTCGTACAGTCATGACAGGGAAAGAAGCACATAAAATTGATTTGGCTGTGGGTCTGACTTGCCAATCCTCTGATTTCAGTGCTGAAATAACACCTGTGACAGCAGACGAGACATCGACTTTACCAGTAGGAGCAATATCGTAACTGACATCCCCGTTACCGACTTCAAAATAACCGCTGGCTGGTGCTTGAGAAGGCTCTCCATCCGAATCCACCACTTTGGAATTTCCAGCAGTATAGACACTTTCAATCACTTGACCTAAACAATACATGTCGAATGCAGCACCTACTGAGAAGGGTTTAGGTGGCGCTTCAACTGTTTCTGTAGGATCAATCATAAATCGATGAGGTGGATCGGGATAAATAGGATTAACAATTAACATTTCGGCACGGTCCATTGACTTGTATTTGGCTGAAAATGCTGCCATATCTTCAAACAGATCCAAATCATCAATAAAATAATTTTCTGCAATGGATATAGGCATTTTGATTGGTTCGGTACGAAGCACTGAAGTAAAAGGTTCGGCCGTTGCTATTAAAGATGAGGGAAGTGAACGGCTGGTATCGATGGAAGATGCAGTGGAGTGAATCGACGGTGTTCGGTCTCGATTGGAGGTTGCAGCTGTAGTCACAGTTCCGGCAATGGAAGACGAATGAACCATAGTCGAAAGTAACCCTGTTGTTGCACTATCCATACTATTGCTATTCGATAACAGCGTATGTCTCGTTCTTATACTACTGGATCGTTGCTTGGATGCAGCAATCGCAGCGTTTGTGATGTGTTGCGGTTGGTTTGCTCGAACTGATCTATCTGACGCATCATCCTCTGCTGATATAGGCGAAGCTGACACTAAATGAGATTCTTTTTTCATCTTGTTCCAATTACAGCCACGTTGGGGATGCTTATCCTTGAACAATTGAATAATACCATGTTTCATAAAACTATTCTGACCAGCTAATAAAGGTAAAGCGACATTTTTTGCCTCGACAGCGCCTTTACCGGTTAGATCATTGCCAAACGTTAAATCAATCCAATGGTGTAGGTTAGCAGAAACGTAATCACTTTCCAGCGCTTCTGCATGTTTACGTATAAAATCCTTAGGTGAGTCAGCCCATTGAGGTATTTGTAAGTCGGGCATGTCGGGGTGAATGGATTTAAAAATGCTTGGGTCAGTATAGAATTCGGGTATACATTCATCAGGTGTCCATTGGTATAATCTTTGCATGGATGAAGGGTATTCGTTGGGTTCGTATTTGGATCTTACGAATTGACATAAAACTGGGATTGGTGTTTTTCTTGCCTGGTAGACATAATAAGTGATATCCGATAAAATATCTGTGATATGATGAGGTACGGGTCCATCAAAAGTAAAATCGAGTTGCTCATCGCCCTTGTTGATTCTAAACTTTGTCTGCGTAAAATTTCTCCAGCCATCCTCAATCGAATCCCCCGAGAAATCTGTAATCCAAGGTAAGATGGGATAAAAATTGGGATCCCCTTCTCTTCTGCCTGCCAAATGGTTCAAGGCCATCAGATAAGAAAAGTTAGATATTTCACCTTTTACCCAACTCACAACCAGAGGTTCTTGGGGTAAATGCTTTGTCATCTTTAGTACTTTTCTATCATGGATCCAACTTCTCATATCTATTTTCCCGAAATTATAAATAAGGGGGAGTGTGTTCATTTTATGTGCTTTGACATTACCAAAATCTTTTGGGTTTGGTTCAAACTCGATTCCAGCCAATTGAATCCACAAATTTTCATCCACTAAAATATTCGATGCTTTTAGACTTCCGTGCAGAACTCCTCGGCTGTGTAAACTTGCAATGACACGTAAAAGTTGATAAGTGATGAAAGATTTTTTTAGATTCGAGCTGAGGACACCGGGATTGTAAGTGATCAAGTCTTGTAATGTAGCACCACGATACGAAGCCAAGAAATAATATGCATGATTGGTTTCAATCAAGGAAAAAACGTCGGGTAAATTCGAGTTGGATGTGTCTGCTTCTATTAAATCAATGTCTTTCTCGACTTTTTTTTGCAACGTAATCGAGTCGTCTTCCTTAATCAAGAGTTTTTTATACCAATGGCAATTGGGCCATAAAAGATTCCTTACCCTATGGACGAATATCTTTTTTTTTTTTCGTTTGTTTGGTTTAGATTGACACACTGATTTTTTATAAATAGAATATAAAAAGAAACCTACATCATGCGTTTCCTTTCTGTCATCGAACATGGCTTCATAATCGTTAAATATGTCCTTTAAAGATTCGATCTTTTGATCGGCTCCTTTTCCTTCCAATAAGGATTGGATATATTCAATCAATGGCCATTTATCCTGTGTATGGATATTGTTGCTTTTAACTGATGACATAACTGAAGATTCATAAAGTGATAAGCTATAGAAACACATTTTAGACCATCATGGTTATTTTAACTCTATCCCTATTTTGTTTTTTACCCGTTGGCGCTGGCTTTAGATAATACAGTGACATATATATTTACAGTTGGAGATTGTTTTTGAGAATTAGTTGAACCTGCATCGTTTGTTTTTCGAGAATATCCGGGTCGTCTTAATATAAAAGCTTCATTGTTGTCACTGGGATGGGTTAACTTGTCGATCCAATCTGTATCCACCTAGAGTACATGTTATAAAAAGAGGATTAATCTTTTCAATTGCATAATTTCTTCAATGCTTTTTTTATTATTATTTTACAACACAGCACGCGCTCGAACCAGATTTTCTGTCTGAAGGGAAAAATGGAAATGCTACATCTATTTTTAAATCTTGGTGTATTTTCTCTTTTAATTCTTGAGTACTGAAGCTATTTCCCATAATCCCTCTCAATTTACAATAAAAAAAAAAAAAAAAAAAAAAAAAAAATGGAAAAAAGGTACAAACTCATTTCCCAAACACCCGTTTTAGTCCTGTGACGTTCCATCCCTCAGTTTGACTCTTGAGTCCCAAAAAAAATCAGACTTTATTCATATACCTTCTCCCTTAGCCACCCACATCTCTCTACGATGTAGGCCAAATATTGTTGTGCACGTTGATTAAATCAATTGATCAATCACACACTGTAACATTTGTTTATTTTTGTCACAATTCTCGCTATCATATCAATCCTTAGCGCACAAAAAATATTATGATTATAAAACACCAGCTGTTTTTCTTAAGTATTCTGAATAATCTCTCGACTATAAAACCATTTAACAAAGTATTCATAATGTATAAATCAATAATAGACAATATCTATGTAAATTCATGCAGTCAAAGAATAGAGGCTATCGGATGCCGTGTTGTATAGACCTAGATATTTAAAAACTATAATAAATAATATAACACGACGAGAGAGCGTGATGCAACTGCTACTGTGTTCCATGTCTGGAATATTTCTACAAATTCCTACTTTACAACTCAACCAGCGCTTACGGCAGCAAAAGTTTAAGGTGTTCTTATCCTTGTTCTTCATTTTTAAAATCGTAACAAGAAAGGAAAGAAACCGGAGTTGGTCTGTCAGCGTGCCAAAAAATTAAATTTTAAAGATCCATTAATGTTACTAGGAAAGCTGTTTAAGATATCCAATGACATTCTTTATTCGAGATATTTTTCTGCTTGTTTGTTTATGCAGTTATACGCTGCTAAACTTAAATGGCCTTGCATTGTCACACAAGCATTACTTTCAATTATAACCTCTGGGATCAACATTTTTAACACTGCTTCTTTAGCCAATAATTTATAGTTTTAATTTTATTATTGAATGCACTATATTTCTTTACATAAAGAAAGGATTTACTTCAGACCTATTGCTATCACTTGTACGATCTGTGTACCCTTGTTTACCGAATTCAGCAATAAGTGTATCATCATCACTGTAGATGTATACTTCAAGATCCTTGTTACAACCAATAGTGAGATTATCGTAAATCCACTCGCTAGATGCTTCTTTGTTTTCTCTATTCTTTTCTACAAACTTTCGAGTCTCCTTAACTTGACTGTAATATCTTGAACTACTATCATCGTAACACAATGTGATATTGACCCCATGCTCTGATCGACGTCCAAGCAAAATTTGCAAATTGAAAGAAAACTTTTGAATATTTCCAAAAGGGCGCAAGTCAATCATTATGGGCGATGTAAGAGCCTGTCGAGATTTGCCAGGACTTCCGACTGACAGGATCTCGATATTTGGTAAATGAGTAGTAAGCAGGTCCATGAATTCTCCAGTTGGAAGGTAATCTCCGATTTTCATGACGTTCAATTTATTTTTTGGGGAGCTTGGATAGTTAATTGTCTTGAGTCGGACACCTCGATAAAGATTCAAGGAGAACCGAAAATTGAAACTTAAAAGATCTGGGCATCGATTGAGTGCTTCTTTTAGGAAATACGTCTGTACCTCAGGACGTTTATCATACATGATAGCGTGCATGTGATTGATCGCCTCTAACCCAATAACAGAGCGCTGCGTATCTGGAAACTCTAGCTTTATTCTGCTTTCATCGTAGGAACCCCCGTTACCAATCTTCGATCCGATATTTACTGTTATTCCATAATCAGAGTTGTAAGCCAAAGAGTCACGAACAGAGGAAAAATCGTCATAATAAGCATGTACAGCACTTTTCTTATTTACTTTAAACGCACCAAGTAATTTAAAGAGAAGGGTTGTCTTGGACTCCTCTTGTTTTGATCTTCGCCTGTAAGTTTTTGGTGGCTCAAAGTTAAAACGGATAACTTTGAACGTACCCAAATGGGCCACGCACTTTAAAGCGTTGTTTATACCAACTGTATTTATCCAGTCGCACAAATCTGTATCATACATTGTGATATTAATTGAATCTATTTGTGCAGGAATATAATCTGTGATGTATTCAATCAGGCCAGTTGAAACAGTAGGCACTTCCAAAGTTAAGCTTTTCAAACAACGAGTCATCTTGCTATTGGTGGAATCATTTGATAAACGGGTGTCTGACATGGTACGATCGCTCTTGTACTGAAGCGAGATTAAATTGGGGCAAATTTTTGTGATATCAAGAATTTCCAATGCGTCATCACACTGATTAACCAGTAGTAAATGTTGTACATTTTTGAAATGGCTTAAAAACGTTAAAGTTCGATCATGGTGAGAATCCACCTCGATCATTTGGTGTTTATAATGTAACACGAGATGATTGATGGTGGCACGGTATTTGTAACAAACCAGAAAATGTAAGTCAAATATGAGACTAGTGTGAAAACGTTGAATAGAGTTCTCATCATAGTCAATATGCTGGATACGGTTTAAACATCCGGTGGACTGAGTGTAAAGAAGCCACCTAAAGTATTCCACCACAAAGGCACTTCGTTTGATGTTTAAAACTTCAAGATTAGGCAGATACTCTAGAAAGGCGATAAAGCTGTCTTTATCCATTACGCTTTCTGAGTTAGGAGTATACTCGTTATCATCAAGATCATCCGATATCTCGAGTGACAGAACAAAGGCACCATATCGAAAGTAACAATCGCGTTCATGTTTTTCCAAATTCATTTGTGAATTCAAAATGCAAATATTTTGAGCGGTTAAATTCACATTTTTATAAAATACTTGCAGTGAAGCTGTTGACAAGCTCTTGCAAGAAAGAGCGCATTGTAGAAGATCATTTCTGGATGTATTCAGAAGTATCTCGTTGATGATCTCTATAGGTATATGTAAAAAATGCATTTTGTTTGTAAGAGAAAATAGATAAAACAATTAAAATGAAAATATAAATCTTTTATGCTCAATATGAGTTTCGTCATACTGCGATAGCTGTGTCACAAAATTCGCTTCTTCCAGAGATAATGAGTTCGTGCAACATCAAACTAATAAAGCTCAAATATTGTATACATGTAAGAGTGTTATAGAGTGTCAAAAGTTAAATAACATATGTGCATGTTTAATTCTATAAATAAAATTATGACGAATATATCATACATAACCGAAGCATCTTAACCTTTGACCATGGAAGACAAGAAGAGAGATTTGATGATCTTCGGTAATTCCTTATTCTCTGTACAAATATGAGCATGACTTCCTAAAGCCTTTTTCAATCTATTTTAAAGTTCATTAGCTTTTTGTTCGTGATAAAAAAAAAGGGTTGTGATTCCACTTACTGCGCAGCTTGATCTTCTAGACTGCCAATAAAAATCATTTGTGCAGTAACTCTATCATCAGATTTTAAAACTAAATAATAAAGGTAAGTGGGACAGCGATATAAACAAACACAAAAACAACTTACTTCTAGCGATATCATTGGGATGGATATTGTACTGTTGGATATTAGCATCAGATAATACAACTACAAAGTAATCATCGGATTCTTCCTTGACAATTTCTTTCATTGAATGGGATACAGCACCCAGAGTATTATCACCACTTAAACAGTATTGTGAGTGGGCCTTCATTTTGGAGATAACTTCAAACGCCTCCTTCTCTGTCTTTGGGTATTTGCCTTCTTTGACAAACTCAATGTTTGCACCATCTCCACTGTGGCCGACAATTTTGTACGCAAATTTATGCTCAAAACCACGGAAGGACTCCATCAACATTAGAGCTACCTCCATGGATCTTTCCAAACGACGATCGTGTGAGTTAAAACGGAACATACTTGCAGATAAATCAAAAACAAAATTCATTCGTTTAGGTTTGTCTTGGAAAAGTCCTAATTCGGGATCATCTTCACCTCGTTTTTTATAAATAGATCGTTCACCCGTAAGACCTTCGATACTGATATATATAAAAGATGAGTATTGATTACGCTAGACTGAAAACAAATCAAGACTTACATTTTTGTGTCATCCAAATCACCAGAGGATTGATTCTTAAGCCAGACGCGTTCCTGTTTCTTTGCCTCGACACTTTCCAAAATTACACGGAGCTCACGTACTTCTCGACGGATATTCTCCATGTATTCGTTATATTTCTATTCATATGCACATGTTAATAAATACTACCTTCTCTTCAAATATGTCCCCCTTACTTGGAAATCGGCTTGTGTCATGTCGATTTTGGTCAACATTTTCTCCATAGCTTGATCATGCATCTCTTTTTGTGCTCGACTAATAGCCTCAGGTTCGTCGCCGGTTGTTTTAATTTTAAGGCTTTCAATATCTTCAAAACTAGCTTCTTGACGCCCATTTTCATTCATATTATTACCAGATCCATTGGCCCCTCCTCCACCAGATCCACCAGATCCACCGTCACCTTCACCAACACCAGATTTTCCGCCGGAGCCTTCACCTTGACCATCTGTCTCACATTTCGCATCGCTGTTTCCTCCACCAGCGCCTTGTTCAGCCTTATTATAAAGCTCTTCCAATTGCTTATGCTATTTGTCACATTAATTAGGAATTGAATACAGTAAAATGGGAAATTGAACTTACATCTTCAGTTTCGTAAATAACGGATAGAAGTTTTTGATCCACACCCACCATTTGCTTCCATGTTTGTGCAGCCTTATAGATAGCATTTGGATCGACTTGCCAAATACGGACTGTACCTGCATTATCCATTGTAACAAGGTTACCATTAGGAAGCTCTGATAATGTAGCCGCATAACGCTCAACCTGGAATTGATTGTAACTTGTTACAGGTTCCCTATGACACGACATATTAGAGAGTTGTATTCAGACTTATCACCCCTCAACCCTACCCCCTCTTTTAAAAAACAAAATACTTACATGGCACCAACAACGGAAAGGGGCATTTTGATACGCCAAATTTGTCCAGATATAGGATTTAATAGGTCCAAAAAGCTTTCAGCGCGACCATCAGTAGGAGGTTGAATAATTGCTAATTGCTGAGTCTTTTCCAGAAATAAACTTGTGCCTTTAATCTTGGTGTTGACTTGATAATTGGTTTTTTGGTTTTTTATAAAACAGGATATATCAATTACACCTTTCGAGCCTAAGAAATCAGACCGAGAACAGCCTTCCAAAATTGAAGCAAATTTGCTGGGATTCTCGTTATGTCCAAACTTCACACCAGGGGTAAGATCTTGTTCAAAGATATGACTCAATTCATCCACAGGTTGTCCATTTTGACCAAGTGCTTGAATCGATTCCATGGTGTTGGGGACGCCTTGCTCAGAGTGGATTGCGTACATGTTTGCATCACGACTACCACGCGCAATCCAAAAGTTGGGCTCAATCACATGAAGTTGATTTATACGTGTGGGGAAAGTCAAAGTATGTTGTTTGGAAGTATTGAAATCTAATACCGCAATGACAGGTTGATCAATTTGATAAAACACCAAAATACCTGATGAGCTCAAATTATTACACATAATGGATTTGACAGGCTCAAGACCTCGAATCACTACGGAGACAACAGACTTCTTGTTGAAATCACAACAAAGTAATTCATTATTGGAAGGATTGTGCAAAGCAAGATATTTAACCTGGCCTTGGGTACGGATAACAGAGATACGAAGTCTTGGAGGTGCACGTTGCAATGGGAAGTATTCGTATAAATCTAAACTATCTATTTGCTTATGAGTAGGCTCGACTCGGTGTAAAGTGACAGGGTTTGTGGTTACGACAAAGATGGTGCCGTCATCCATGGTAGCAATATCAAGAGCTTCACCGCGAGTAGGAATATCAAACGTATATAATTGTTCGGAGAAAGTGGTGGATCTACCTTCTTTACGCTCCACTTCTTTCCATTTCTTGCCTACATCAATATCCCAGCCGCCACGCACAGCAATATCATCGGTTTCACATTTGCTTACCAGTTGCTTGGTTGCGGATGGTACACGAGTCCATTGTTCTGATAAAAGGGGCTTACCCAATGAAAGTACGTCACCCAAAGACATGGAAAAGTCTGATTCAAGACCGACAGGAATACCATGTTTTTCAAAGATTTCAATCACAAGTTCTTTGGAAGCTTGATCATATTGGTCGAAATCGAACACGTTTTGAAGAATTTTTGAGATGCCTTCCTCAGGATAGTTCTGGAGATGAAGCACAATATTGACCAATTCACGTGTAGAGTAAGGGTAGGAGATCAAACCTTCGTCTGTCAATTTACGCAGATCTGTAAACGCGTTTGATAACTTGCCGAGTAAATCTTCAGATACTTGGGGACCATATTTACGTAGCAAGAACATTTCGGATTTCATATCGGGATTATCTACAGCATGACAACTAAATACATCTCCAATTTCACGATAAAAATCGTTACCCAAGAAAGGATACCCTGGTCGATTAGCTAATACAAGCATACGGAAATTGGGGTGTACCATAATGTAATTTTGACTATCTTGGATATCCGACTCTTTAGAGATAATACGACGCCCATCGCCAAGTACCATTTGTCCATCTTCAACCAGACTCTTGAGAACAGCTGTGACATAAGTAGGGGCTTTGTCAGCTTCATCCACAACCAAGATGGTACCATCACGGACTGCCTTTACAAGAGCAGAATCCTCATAGCTCAGAACACCATCGGCAATAGCAGGAGTTGTAGTCAAACTTTGTACAGTACTATCACGATGTAATTGAATATATTCGCGTGGCAACTTCAACAATTGTAAGAAATAATCTGCTAATTTGTTTTTACCAACACCCTGATTACCAATCAGTAATAAATGATCTCCTAGTTGGTAATCTTTGAGCATTTCTTTCAAGATTTGGGTATGAGCAGGGTTTTCATGGAAGACAACGTTAGGAATTAGCATAGGATCACCTCCCTGGAATACATTTTCTACAACATTGCCAATACGAATTTGCTCGGGATTTTCACGCGATGGTAAAACCTCAATCACAAGGTCAACGGAATCTTCTTTGGGTGGATAGATGCCGTTAGCAATCATCAAAGCATGAAGCGCTTCACGAGCTACTGTAGGCATAAAGCGAGACAAAGCGGCTTTATGAATAGCAACATAGAGATTCTCATTTTCAAAGTAAGCTAGACGACGGCACATACGAATCAATTGACGTGTGGACAATGTACTAGATAACATGCGGATAGTCTCATCTTTATCACGACGTAATCTTCTAGAGAAAGTCAACAATTGTTTTAATTTATCTTCATCTACACCGGGTGAAAGGGCAGTTAAAACCTGTTGTTCTTCATGAGATGGCAAGGTATCAACCACAATAAAATGGAACATGGATAAAATTTCGGCGCTTAACCAAGAGCCTGCCTTGGTATCAGATTGTCCACTGGTACCAGCTCTAGCCAATGCCATGATACGGAAAGATGGGTGAATAGGGAATACACGTTTTAACTCGAGTTCCTCCACAGTTTGTTTCTTCAAAAGTTTAATATAGCGCGCCTCACTTATTAAACGTGTACCATCAGGTAATTGGGTTTCACGATCTGAGCAAAGTCGTTGTAGTGTGTTCAAAGTACCAAATGAAAGAGCTTCAATGCCATCTAGTACAGCTAAATGACCATGAATAGCCGCCTCCACGAGTAACGAGTTTTCCCAAACAGTATCACCTTTAGCCGTAGTAGAACGACGTTGTAAAAGATCACGAGAAGACATATCACGGTAAAGGGGAATGTAATCAATAGTATAGCCCAGATTGCGGGCAAAATGTCGGACAAGCGCAGATTTACCAACACCTTTATATGTACCAATCAAGCAGATGTCTTTTCCGCCCGCATGCAACAAAACCATGGCAGAGAAAATTTCACGATGATATGGAGTCTCGATGAAGTATTCAGCAGGGCTAAATGCAGAGGGTCCACAATAAATAGGAAGTCCGAGGGGGCCGAATTGTGCTGATGAAAATAATGCGATGGCTCTTTGGGCAGTGTCTTTTGGCTTTACTGGATTGATGGTCTCGATTAAATAACCTGAAGAAGTTTGACGAGATTCCATGTGAGCTTCAACCACTTCGGATTTGACAGCAAATCTTCTAAATGCCGATTCAATCACACTTAACTGCTCAAGGTCGCAAGTAGGTAAAAGTGTATAAGGGTACAAAATATCAACAAGGAAACGTGGATTGACATTGGGTACAATAGATAATAAGTTGGCTAAAGATTCGACGGTCATGGGAAATTCAGGTACTTCAATTTCACGCGTATTACGACCTTCGTTTTGTACACCTAATACTAAAC
Organism: Mucor mucedo; assembly: GCF_025094135.1. NCBI lineage: Eukaryota > Fungi > Mucoromycota > Mucoromycetes > Mucorales > Mucoraceae > Mucor > Mucor mucedo. Next base: position 42,239 of record NW_026252417.1, on the reverse strand, counting down.
TGATTGATATCAAACGTTCAATTAATTCACGGGATACATTCTTATTGGTGATCAAGTTCAGCATTTGGTCTACTTGTGATTTGAATTCAGGTGCTTTAATGTCTCTGCTTTGAAATCTGGATCTAAGCGGGGGATCAAGTGGGTAACCAACATAGGGTGGTACAGGTAAACCTTAAATAATAAATGTCAATTTATATAATCTTCTCTCTCAATCATTTCATTTATATCATTGGTATACCTAATGCAAAGACCAAAAATCGGGGATTCACTTTCTCAAACTTGGTGTCACTGGAAACGTCTTTTGTAGTTAAGAAACGTCCATCCTCAAGTGACATTTCACGATTCTCCAACAGATTATTTAAGATGGGTAACACATTACGTTCTGCCTTTTCAATACCATCCAGTACAAGAATTCTACCGTGAATTGCAGCTCTGACAGCAGCTTGATCTACATAAAATGATGTTCCATTCGTGAGTTCTCTTCTTTGTTTCAAATCGGCATCTGTCACATCTTTGGATAATGCTACATATTCGATCCTAGAAAAGGAGTTTCAGGATTGTTGGCTTTTTCTTTTAAATACAATTTACTTACTCTCGTTGTGTCATTTCTGCATACTTCATAATTAGATTACGACGCAATGGACCAGGAGGACCCAATAAAAAGATATCTTGTCCCAACTAATTATGGAATATTTATAAGTTGCGTGTCTTTAAATGCATGAATGATTGTTATTTTACTTTGTCCTTTTGCATAATCCTATATATATATACAATCATTAATATAAAAAAAGACATACACACTCGTTGGGATAACTGTGTCTTACCATCTTAAATGTCTCAAAATATCCTATAAAGAAGAAAAAAATATTAGTCATGTTAAAAGCTTTGACTTTTTAAATTACCTGAGATCCATCGTAAAAGGGCCCTTGGATTTCAGGCACCAATTCTGGATTTTCAGCAGGGTAAACTTGCATGACGATATCGCCAATTCGAACAGATTTGACATCAACTATTTCAATAATGGGTTTAAGCATTATGCATATTTATTTAATGTCGTTGAAAAAAAAAAAAGGCTACCTTGTTTAGTAAGATCCTCGTCCTCGGAATCGGACCAGCCTGCTTTGGACGGGTTCAATGTTGCTCCAAGTTGCTTTAATCTTCTCTTTGCTTGCTTGTTACTGTTAGACATGTGGAAAGCAGACAAAATATGTGTGGGGAAAATTCTGAGAAAAACTAGCTGCAAGTATGTATTTTTGCATGTGAAACCAACTATGAATTGGCTGTCCTTTAAAAAAAACGAAAAAAGGTTACATAATCTGCAAAGCTGCGTGTGAAACGTGGATATATTCGCATAAACTTTCGCGATATGCTCTAAAAGACAAAGTGCTTCCATTCTTATTTTACCGTATTTTTGAAAAGTGTGGGCATTTGCGTGAGGTTAAATTGCCTAGAATACTGGAACTAATTTGGTCAAACGACTGAGACTGACTTGCCCAGCATTTTGAAAATAAATTAACTTCAATGTACAAATAGTTTGGCAAGCTGCTGACAAGCAATTATAGATTCAATAATTTAGGGATTATACTGATTAACTATTGGATTAAGACTTTGAAAGAGAGTATTTAATCAATAATTCAAATAAATAAATCAGAGAACTTGATAAAATCGAACTTAGCATCTTTGTTAAAGGTTAAATAATAAAAAATAAATGATAAATGGAATGATCCACAGCAATACATTATCTAAGACCACTAGCACAAAGAAAGGCACCTCTTCTTAGTGATAGCTACGACTTAATTAAATGATAAAAAGGGGTAGACAGGTCGTGACGGAAGATTGTTTCATATGTGAATTTTATGAAGTATGGTCAAATGGCACTAGATTTAATAGTAGTAAATACAGTATTTTCTCAAAAACATTAATTTCTTCTCTTAGAGCTAGTTGATCATTTTCATTTTCTTTTATAACTTCTGGATCACTTCAAAATCAGATAATTCTTGACGTATCTTCTGTAATGCCTGCACCTTGGCCTTTTATCCGGACTGTCATCAATGCAGGTACTACTGTAGTAAAAAAAGGATGGTCCAAAAGACTGATAGGTCTCTCTAGCAAGTTTTAAAGCGGGAAAAGGATCTTTATAAATCCAGGGTATATCTTCTCAATTATCATTATTTAACAAATATTATTTGTTAAGTATATGATACAGTGCTGGATCGTCAACCTTATTGCTCTAAAAGTAAACCAAGGCATTATGGAATATTTTTTTCATAAATTTTGATATCCATTGAGCATGAAAATATAATCAGTAAAAAGTGCGGAAGATGGCCAATTGTTAAAGCCGCCACTTCAGACTCTTCTCTGCTGATATTACTAATGCAGTTCTTCAATATAATTTCTACGGTGAATCTTTGGAAAAAAGCACTGCTTTTGACACAACTAGACGTTTTGGGACTGCTATTTTTCTTTAAGGAATTGATGTGACCGTCGGACAGACAATAAAAAAAAAGCACCCAAAATGATCCGTGGCTTTTTTTATACAAAAAGCTTTTGTGAATTAACATTTAAAATGGTAGGATCAAATTAAATCTGCTTCAACACACACACGGGCACGTTCTTATATTTTTATAGGGAAACAGAAGAATTACCTTGAAGACGATCAAGAACAGAGAAGCCATTCACCCATATTCTCGTAAGGCACAACAGATCTCTCGAGTTTATCAACGCAAGGACAAATTGGCCAAAAAAGAGATTCAGAAAGCAAATAATCCTATAGGTAAAAAACAAGCGGGTAGAGTGTTTAAGATTTGCGTATGAGAATTGACAGATATTTTATAAAAAAAAAGGTGAAAGATGGATTTGGTTTAGATATGCATTCGAAGAAGATAACACTGTAGCAACCAAAGCCGAGATGCATGAATTAATTGAAGCTTATCTTGTGCGTCATGATGATGAAATTGCAGAATTAGAGCAAGAGAGATATAAGGGACACAAAAAACCGAAAGGGCCTCGTCAGGATCAATTAGAAGCTTTGAGGATTAGTGAGTCCAACGAATACATATCCGGCATGGGTAATTAGAGTAGACATTTTGATTGAAAGAAAAAAAATACTAAAATCTTATGATTATTAGAATTACCTGATATGACTAACGGTAAAACATTGAAATTATTAAGAGAATGGGATGGAGATAAAAACAGTATGCCTCGTATGACTACCATCAGATTACAGAAAATCATGCCAGTTGAGAAGAAGATCGATTCAAAGAACGTGAAGGCCGCGAACAGCATGGATTTAATGGAACAATAAACCAAGAATTAATAAAACAAATAGACTTTTTTTTTTATACCACCACACATAAAAGATCCGTATACCCTTAGAAGCAGGATTTTATACCTTATTTATCGCAGCCGAGCCGACAAACCGACCGATTCTTATCTGAAGCATATGTCAAAATCAAGGGGGTTGAAATTATGATGGGAATTGCCTACTGCAGAACTTCCGAGAGATTTTTCCGCGAGTTTTTTTTTTTTTTTTTTTTCCTCCTCTCTTAGTACTACAGCATCATTGTCCCCTTTAACTTTTTCTCTTTATTTATTATCTCCTTCTATGAACAAATAGTCCAGAACCTTTTCTTATATTTACAGTGCTAATTCATTTACATAAAATAGATGGTGCACGGACCCTTTTTTTAGGACTATATGATTGTGAGTATTACAACACAATTTAATTCGTTGTATGTGAATAGCATTGACCAAGCAATTGAATTATAAGCTTGTATCTTGAGAAGCAACTTTAAAAAAAAAGAATTTAAGGTTTTATGTAAGACAAAAAAAATAGAGAGAGAGAGAGTCTGGACCACTCACATGAAAATGATAAAAGATACAAAGGAGATCCAGGAGTACCTAAGGTTTTTGTTTAACGGCCCATGTTGTTAGTAGATCGCATCAAATCATGTTCTATTCAACGATCAAACACAAAGAATTCTCTTGTGGGTTTTACCTCCTCCGTAGGAAGGTTTAACAACACTTTATTCAATTGGTGTTACGTTTTAAATTACTCGGGAGTTCTAACACAAGTTTCTACTGAAAAGTCTTTTTTTTCTGCCCCTTTTATTTTCATCTCCCGGTCCTTTTTTATGTTTTTGTACTCATTTAGTAATTCCATTTGTTCATATCACCACCTCCTAACATGTAAACGATGCGAGAGACGCTCCCCCATCCTTAAATAACAGGAACACAAGAAATTATTATAAAAAGCCTTCATCTTTTTCTTATTTGTACTCTCTTTCTTTTCTCCTTTATATACATTTAAATACTTAAATTAATGGATCCATCAATATCAATTCACGACAACTCGTTCCAACCACCACTTCCATTGACCAGAGAGAACTTGATGAACTTTCAAGATACAATGGAACAAAAGGAATCTGTTCCAAATGAGATATTACAGAGATATTGTCACGAAATCCATCAATGGAGACAGCCAGTATACCGTGAGCGATGTCAATCCAGTCCCCCACAACCAGATATTGTTGTGGCTTCTCCTCGGGTCCTACCATTTCCGTATCACAACGATTCCATGTTTCTTCCGACAGCCGAACAAATTCAATATCGCCATCTACACTCATCAACAGTAAGTTCATCGACCTCTCGGGCCGATTTGTCAAGCATTCCACCCGAATCTGAATATTTCATTTCCCGACCCCATTCTACCACCACTACAACAAACATCCACAGCAACCACAGCTTATCCTCGTTTCCTTGGGAAAGAAGATCGTTACCGGCTCGACTAGAACACACATTTATTATCTCTAAAAGTAACAACAAGCCTCGCTTCTTGCGTCGTTCTTCCTCTTTTGTCTCCAATTCTACATTAAACAATACTGAAGAAGCAACAAAGAAACCTTGGTTAAAGCGTGTCTTGAAATTCTTTAACAAGAGCACGAGCCGAAAGATGCAAAAAAGGGAGGAAGATGAAAGTATTGATCAAGTCTGGTATTGTCAATACTCTAAAAATCCTTCAACACGTTTTGAGAAATATTATCAACAACAACAGCAAGTAATTTCTGTATCATAAACAATAACAAACACAAAATATACATATAATTCTTTCATTCATTACCTAGCATAATCATCATTTCTTTATCATCACTCATATATGAAACCCTTCCCCTTCTTTTATTTGCACATACATCCCTTTTCTCTCTTAATTGTACAAATATCTTTTTTTTTTTTTTTGAAATATATTATTATTCTATTATTATTGCCAACATGTTTGTTTATTTTTCTAATGGCGTTTATTGACCATTTAGAATTTTATAGTGATTTAAATTTCTAACTTAAAAAGGCTCTTCCATGAGGAAGAAAAAGATCACCAAAAAAAACACGGTTTTACAAGTAAACAACAAATAGAGGCTCATCATCATCGGGTCCTCCGCATTTATCTTTTTTTATGGTAACGGTATTGTCAAGGGCATCCTAGTCCCTTTATAGGTTGGTTTTTTTTGACAGCAAATAATAAAATAAAACGCCCAAAAATACATCAACAACGCCTCGCATCGCCTCGCCTCGCCCCCTCCCTTTCTTGTTATGTCCCAAACGATGACCTTTTTTTCTTAATTATCTATTTGCTTATGTAAACTTATGTCTGTACCACAGTTTTTTTTTCTTTTGGAAACAATGGATTCGGTTCGCGCACACATGGATATCGAGTGATGGCAAACACATCTCATTTTATGTATTTCATTTTAATTGCATCGGTCTTATTAAAACTCAATTACCCGTAATATTTTCTAATTGAAAAAAAAAAAAAAAAACTTTAGACGTATAAACTTTAGCCCTTAAAATCAGTTGCACATAGTCTGTCAATGACATCAGATAGAATAAGAAGAAGTGTGTTTTTTTTGGTCTTGTCAACAAACATAATGGCATTGGCGAAAAAAAACAAGCCGGCTAAAAGCTTTATCTCTATTCATGGGTCCAGATTTTAATTAAAAGATTTCAGCCCTTCCTTTCCCCTTGTTTGTCTCATGCCTTCATAATCTGTATGTCAGTGACCGTATCCTTCAAGCTTAAAATCAGTTAACTCCGTCAAACTCATTTTATTACTGCTGTTTGAAACCGGCTATTGGATCTGCTACCGGCTATAACTCTTTGTCCTTGCAATAACCAACGTGTTAATTAGTAACTCAAATGGAGTTTAATAATAAATAGACATTTAACCTTCTTCATTACAACATGTTATGCACGAAATTAATATCCGCATAATCACCAATCAGTATTAAGTAAAGATTTTTACCAAATAAAACGGAACAAGATTTATCTTTGAATTTTCTGTGGATCTCACTATAAGCACACTACTTTTGTATCATGCGCTCCCAGGATATTATTGATTTTAAATAAGGGTGTGATTACACCTTTGTTAACATCTTAAATACAATACATATTTCTCAGTTAGAATAAAAAACGAAAAACACCTTTAGACTCATAGGAGGCTCAGCGTATTTACTTTATGGGTTATTCACCCTTAGCAGAAACTTTAGATAGGTATTTTCAGAACAAAGATCCAGGTGCAACTACTAGTTTACAAAAATAGGAATCCAGATGACTCTAGCGCTTGAAAATGCTTACACAACACAAACAAAAAGCACTGAAGAGCGTTGCTGTGTAATTTGAGCTCAAACTTTACACTGATACCTTGTTTGAATAGCTGATCGAAAAAGATGGGTTCATAATCTGCGTTTTTCAAAAGGTTAAGAAAATTTTTATAGTATATAGCCCGCAGCAATTCATTTATGATACGGTTGGCAAGTAGTGCACAAAGAATTAACCAACTATTACAAGTTACCGACGACTGTTAAATATACATTTGAAATTATAGTGTCAAAATAAAAAAGAAAATGTGGAATGTTGGACGCGAAATTGCGAATTATAGTGTTACAAAAAACAACTTTCATACATATTGAGCAATCCAAGCACGGGAGAAGAGCTTACCAAAGTTAATACTGTAAAAGACGTACTCGCTTAAATTTCAGGAACTGAGAATTCTATTGAAGCAAAATCAAGTTACTCCTACCATTACTCACACTGGACTTAATGCGGATGAGCTCGCCAGGAACCACCTATTCTTACTCGTACGTCTAGGTAAAATTTTCAATCCATTATATCTACCTACGTGAGGTTTTAGGCTTTGTGATCCTTGATTTGTTTATATTAATGATTATATTGCTGAATCACTAGCAAAAACATTTCATGTGTAACATAACATGTATTCTAGGGATGATTTCATTTATTTAGATCTGTCAATATTATTACGTTTATACTAATTTAAAACTATTCCTTCTTATAAATAAGCCCGCCCACTTCTTTATCCGAGTAAAAAAAAATGGTAAGTTTTAAAAGGTTAACTATAATAGACCCCTTTTTCTTAGATAAATAATAAAATTTTGTGAAAAAGTGATGAAAGCGCATATCTATATCCGTAAAAAGATGTGTTCTGAATATTGAGGGATATAATTATTCTATTTTCCGGTTAGTTGTCACTATATATAGAACGCCCAAGATATGTTTGAAGCTTTAATCAGATCATAAAAACAGCTATTACTATACTGAAACTGCTCCACAAACAATAACATTGGAAAGAGCGTTAGCTTTGGTCTTTAGTTATTTAATACATTACGCCTTTAACGCTGAAACGTCAACTTCACTTTCAGCAAAATAATAATGATATTCATTCCCAAATTAGAGTACAGTATACTAAGCTTTTAAAAGGTCATAAACACTGGAGTGAAATAGTGTAGCAATACTATGTTAGATAGAATATCCGCAAAAATAGCATGGACTACATACACTACTCAGCGATAAAAAGCAAAAAAGTATTTCCCTGACGGGGAATTGAACCCCGGCCGCGTCGGTGAGAGCGACGAATCCTAGCCACTAGACCATCAAGGATGTTATATTAATTAAAAATTTAAAGAATATTTATTCTAACGTAAAATAACCTGTCACGTGATAATCACGTGACTGAAAATATTGTTTAGTGCACGCAACATATATATTGTAATTAAAAAACCGACGAGGACCAGCAGGTTTGGCGGAGTGGTTAACGCGATACGTTCAGGTCGTATTCACGCAAGTGGCGCGAGTTCGAATCTCGCAGCCTGCAACAATCTATTTTTACATTTTGTGGATTATTTAAGGGGTTGTGGTGCATGTAGCGTTTTTAGCTGGTCCATATAGTAAGAACGTATCAAGATGAAGTAATAGCATTACCCGCTATGATCGTTGTCTAAAGTGTTTTAATATAAACTGTTACGTGATATGTCGAGTAGTATATTGTATTGCTCGACCTGTTTATAAATTAGATACGATTCCTCGTTTAATAAATCTAACTATTTATCTCTCACAAATCGATTTTTCTAATGATTTACGATTGGTGATATAAAAGTATTTGTTTATTTTAAGGGCAGTTAGAATCTCGTTACAATATCATGCATATTGGTAGACGTTACAAAAATCAACTGACATTCATTGAGGTGATATTTACCAGGAAGAAGGACGGAAACCAATTAAATAAAATTTAGACCAACTACATAATAATTGAAGTATTATATTGAGGTGATGTTACACCACCTTTTTCTTCTTCTGTTGGTCCCTTTTGACCTCAGATGTCTTAATTTTTTTGACTGCTTTTTGGTGCTTTTCGTATAAAAGGACCATAAAATTATTTAATAAAATCTTTAGTTTGTTCTTTACTATAATCTGATTTAGTCTTATTCATATAAGCCTGGTTTCATTATAAATATATATAACTACTATAATTGTACGAAAGCCCTTCTTATAAATCAGCACTGAATAGTCTTAACAGTTGTATTTTACTATACTCCTTCGAAGACACAGATAACTGATTCGTCGTAGCATTTCCCTCTTATATCTTTATATCTTATTTTATCTTAGTTGACAACTTATAGTCTGGTGCTCACTTTTTAAGAACTTTTATCTTACTCTTTTTCTTTATTTCACGTTACCGCTTTTACACTTAAACAAGCCAGTAACAGTGAATAAAGGATCGTACCCTTCCCACTGTTTTTTATCCTACCAACTACCCGGTGGAGTCACATTGCTGTCAGACATGGTAAACTTGACACATTTGGTTTGCTTTACTCGTTTAAGTGTTACAAACTCATCTGACAAAGCTTACATATATTGACAATAAAAGTTACAACAAGAGAATTTATTCTCTCGTACCACATGACAGTTGTAAGGGAGTACTTTGTAACACTCAATTATGTCTGTTGTCATAAAAATAAAAAACTTGATCTAGCTATTGTGAAACGTTTATGGGTTTTGCGTAAATGTTAGCCTATTAATGGTTAAATTGTGTCCAGATTTTTTAATTAGTTTTATTTCAATGTATAGTAAAAAGAGCATATAAGTATTAATGTGTGTAATAAAGAAATGATTGGCAATATCAAAAAGTCGTTCGCAATTTAGTTGTTATAGGCAGGGGGAGGACCCCATTCGGGTAGGAGATTGGGAGGGGTAGGTATAATCGCCATTTTGTTTTTCTTTGTATTATGATGTTTACCAGAAGCAGCAAACGCTTTGTTTTTATCGAGAGCGAGTTTCTTCTTTGACTCGCAAGGACAAAGTACCTTGGAACCCCAATTTGAAACAGACGTAATAGGCTCTCTTTGCTCCCAAAAAGTACCAGTAGACCAATCATTCACAATAAAACCATCACCAGGTTCATAGCTGGGAGGAGGAGGCAATATTGTTTGACCAGCGTCATCTACAGAAACAACCCGGCAATCGAGCATACGAGAGGGCGAATCTAATCTTAGTTCAAATTCTTTACCATTACATTCAATAGCAACAACTAATTGTAACCAGTGACTAATATTGATACTGTCGTACTCCATACTAGGATTTAGGAGACTTGTGCAGTCAGGAATGGGCATAACAAAACGACCACCAAAGTATTCTCCTACTCGGACGGATTGGTCCAATTCTTTCAAATTTAGTATATCGTGAAGATCATTATTTTTACTTGCTGTTAGTGCTACTGAAGATGAACCTATATTGTTATTTTCTTGTACGTCTTCTTCATTATCTAGATAAACAGTTGGTTTGTTATCTGGATGATTTCCCAAGAAGAACTTATTGTCTACATGGCCGAGCGGAGGAGGATCAAAGTGTGCCAAGAACTGACTACTAGAGGAACGTTCTCGAATATATTTGTCACCGGGCTTACTGATTTGCCGAACAATATTTTTCTTATCTTGCACCATTTCACCTTCGTCGTTTTCTACTTCATATCCAAAGGCCCACTTCATGACCATCTTAGCACCTTCGTTGTACGTTTTAGTTTGATATTCTGACGCGGTACTGTAGGCATGATCAGAAGGAATCTGGAGAGTGTATTTACGGTTTTCAGAAACTTTCAAGAGGACAGACTTGATACGCGCGTCTGCAAAAGTTGGTTCAATCATTAATTCGATACCAATACTAGTACCAATAGCAATAGCAGTACGATCGACACCAAGTTTATACCGAACACCTTGTGTTTCTTCGAGCATATGTATTGGTTGGTTAAAGTTACCACTAGTCCTACCAGATAGCGAAAAGGCCAATTGATCATGCTGTTCATCTAAGCTTCCTTGGTAAGCGTCAAGACCACGGCGGTTCCAAGGCAATTGATTGACCTCTCCTACTGGTTCAGTTGGTGCCTCTATACCATTCGAAGTTGGGACTTCAACAGAAGACCGGTTATCATCTTCAATTTGGGTAATGACAGCAGATAATGATGGGGTAGAGTCATGAGCATCTGACGTAGGTAAACCATGGGAAACAACAGACTCCATAGCACGAATAATTCGAATGGGTGAGGTAGCAACATATTTTTTTTTGGAACTATTGCGAAGGGCCCATTCAATCCAATTATTTGTATTCGTTGCTTCTAATTGTTTAGCTTTTGAAAGCCTCAAAGTGGCAGTGAGCTGATAGAAAATTTCAAGCCGATCGGGGATATATACTGATGTTGGCAGTGTTGAGGGGATTGGAAACTCGAAAGGAAATCGTTGTACACCGGAAGGCATGAAACCTTTAGAGTTTGGGGGAAGTAAGGATAGTTCAGTCACTTGCAGCTTAGTTTCTATAGGCGAGCCTGCTTTGTCTTTATTTACAAGTTCTGTGTATTTACAAATGAGTGACAAGTGAGAAATAAAAAATCTGATGTCTTACCGGCCCATGTTTGATATCTTTGGATGCCTTCAAAAAGTAACTCAATAGGCCCTTGGATCGGTGTGTCTTTTGTAAAGTTAACGATAACTTCGCCGCGAACCATAACAGAGCCCGATGTTTCTTCTACGTAAAGCTGTGCTTCGTCCAGGATAACACGCATATCATTTTTTTTGTTCATAATAGGGTTTCTTTGATGTGAAAAGGAGGAAAAAGTTTAGTTTGTATTTTTTTTTTTAGCTTTCAATTTTCATTTGACTCACAATTTATACATATTTCTAAGCTAATCATGGGACGTATCTCGTCAAAAAAAAAAAAAAAAAAAAACATTCTTACTCCGTTTTTACGCACGATGAAAGAAATTAGCTTTTAGATAGTAATTTAGTATTAAAAGAAGGTGCTTACCATGTCTTTTTAATGCGTATAACATTTTGCGTCTACTGATTGTGATGGTCAATTCAGCGCTACAACATAGCTTTCTAGAACAAGTTGATAGCCAATAATTGCTCATAGATCTTGATCCGAAAATACGGATTTAGCAGAGACTTGCATCTTCCATAAAGTCATATGACTTATAAAAAGAACTTTGAAGGCAAGATTCTGGGGCAAAACCTCGCTGGTCATGAAAGTACAAAAATGATTTTACTTCCTTGGAAGTGTTCCCAAGTTACACCATAATTTTATTGGCCCCTTCGATACGTCATAACGGATTTTCGTTTTCAGTTAAAAGTACGCATTTTGTTACTTGTTTTTTTAGCATTTATTGCCTAACTGGCAATATTTTCCAAAAGCGCTTGGTAGACATCAGTCGATAATACAACTAGCTACAAATTATATATTCAGAAACATCAAAATATACGTGTTTGTCATACTATCTGATGGTGTTACCTAGTTGCCTAGATAATTCTGTGACCAGTTCCTTATCATCATGTTGCCAGATTATTAATAACTTCCACGGCAGAATTGTGATTGTTTATTTTATAGCGACATCCAGATGGCAATTTTCCAAATCATATTAACATGATTGGTCTAATTTATCAGATTGTAGCACATCTGATCTAATCAGCCACTACAATAGTTCATACAGCATCACTGTTCCCCGGATACCTAAAGCAGTTACATCTATACGTGTTGGGCAAATTTGCTTCTGATATACTTGCTTTATCTTTCCGAGGAAAATTTTTGCACCACTAATTATTAATGCCTGTAATTTCAAACATATCAAACATAAATACATACATAATGGTCAAGCACTTATCGTACACACCAAGTTCGACACGTAACTGAGTAATGAGGTAATACTTTAAGCCGTACTATAATTTAAACATACGAGCATATCAAGTCTTAATTTAATACTGTCTTTTTACTTCCATGGATTGCAAACGGAAATTCCAGATGTTTAGTATCTTATGTATAAGCACATGTTTTCTAATGAAACACACGAGCTGAGATGATACGATCTAGAACAGCAGATCTTATTTGAGAAAGATTAAGAGGCATTTACCCTCCAGTTTGTAATAAGATATCCACAATTTCTCCCAGGCCAAAATCATTAATCAATTTTAAACAGTTGTTGTAGCAATACAATAAAACCAAAGCTTTTATTTTATTTTCGTTATTAATGAACTCGATCGGATGGCATAAATCCGCAATAGCACTTCCCGTTACGACAGACACCTAACATGATATCACTAAAAGGTTGAGTGTAACAAATATTGTCGCAGTCAGCTTGTCTTTTGCAGGCAAAATCACATCCTCTCTTAGATAGTTTTTGTATGTGTTCAGGCCTTGAATCCTTATTGGCTGCAGTCAATGTTGTAAGAAAAGATAGCAGGGCAATCAGAAGTAGCTGTAAGTTATGCATTTAAGTGTTGTATACAATAGGTTGTTGCGAAGACAATCTAGTGCAAGATTTTACTCTACTTTTATATGAAATTCTTGACAAAGGGACAAAATTAAAGGGGCGGGAAAAAACAACATTACATATAGACTTATTAAAAAAAAATCTTGAGCTGTTGAGATGAAAAAACAGTTACAAAATCCTGACAAGTGATTGTTTGTACTAGCCTATCATTCATCAATGTTTTAAAAAAGTATAATTTGGTAAGATCGTATGTAGTCAAAATGCTGTTGGTATCTATCAAGTTTATTATTTATAAGGAGCTAGTGCTATAATCTATAGGAGGTATTAATTTTCAGAGTAACATGGTGGGGGTCCCCATTCAGGTAAAACGTTAGGGGGACAATCTTTATATGTACCATTATTTGGTGACTTTATACTCTCTCCGTTGCTACCCAGATTATTTTTATCTTTAATAGATTTCAGCTTCTTAAACTGACAAGGACATGGCATACAGGACCCCCATCCAGACACGTTGGTTATAGCTTCACGTTGTTGCCAGAAAGTACTAGCGGACCAAATATTTTCTTGATAAAGGTGACCATCTCCAGGTTTATAGCTAGGTGGAGGTGGTAAAATTGTTTGGCATTCATCATCGACAGATACTACACGACAGTCTAAAAAACGAGCAGGAGTTTCCAATATCAGATCGAATACCTTTCCGTTGCATTCAATTGTTACTATTAGATGAACCCAATGGCTGATAGTGATTGATTCATGTTCCATGCTGGGTCGTAATAAATTCGAACAGTCTGGAGCCGGCATAACGAAGCGCCCACTAAAGTACTCCCCAATATTAACTTCCTGATTCAGTTCCTTTAAATTTAAAAAATCACATGTTTCCGAGACAGGTTTAGGGATACTGCTCTCATGTGCACCATTTTCCAAATCCAGCATCATTTCAGGCTTTTTGTTGAGATCACTGAATGATTTCTCTTTGGTACTTCCAATTTGAGGAGGATCCGAGTAGACTAAAGATTGGTCATTTGAGCAGCGCTGATAGATATATTTGTCTTTTGGTTGACTCGTCTGATGAGATTTATTCTTGTCATCTAAATTCCCTTCTATTTGATCAGTTTTCAGCGGATAGCCATATGCCCACTTCAATAACATTCTCACACATTCTGAAGTTTTCTTGGTTTCATACGGCAAACCATAGTTACTACGCTTTTTTGGGATTTTCATAACATATTTTCGGCTTTCAGAAACTTTTAACACAGCAGATTTAATAGTAGCTTTGGCTAAAGTAGGCTCGATCATCAATTCAACACCAATACGTGTGCCTATAGCAATAGCGGTACGGTCAATACTGAGCTTGTATCGGATCCCTTGCACACTATCCAGCATTGAAGCATGCTGGTCCAAATTCCCGCTAGTTCGATCAGATAAGGAATGCACCAGCTGATCATGTATTTCGTCCAATGTACCTTGATTTTGATTTAGTGCGCCGTATATCCATGGTGACTGGGGTGGATCTTCAATCATCGGATCACGCGTGTTTAAATGAGCGGGAAAGCTTACATCACTTGATTGGTTGTCATTGGTTGTGGTTAGACTATTAGAGGTAACTGATTTTATGGAACGGACAATTCGTATAGGTGTGCAGGTAACATAGTCTTTTTTGATGCTATTACGGTATACCCAATCAATTAAATTTAGATTATTCTTAAAATCATGGTCTTCTGAAGTTTTAGAACGACGAATTGTTGCACTGATCTGATAGAAGATTTCGATACGTCCAGGAATATAAACAGTAGTCGGCAGTGTTGATGGAATGGGAAATTCAAAAGGAAATCGTTGAATACCTGAAGGCATAATACCTTTGGAGTTAGGAGGAGGCAGAGACAGTTTGATCACCCGAAGTTTGGTTTCAGTGGGTGGACACAATAAGCTACCCGCCATTAATTCTATTACAAATATTTTTGTCAACGCCTTGTAATAAAAATCAATAAAAATATAACTTACCTGGCCAGATTTCGAATCTCTGAATACCTTCGAAGAGCAACTCGATAGGTCCCTGGATAGGTGTATCCTTAAGAAAATGAACGATGACTTCACCACGGATCATAACTGAACCCAAAGATTCCTCCATATAGATTCGAGGTTCATCTAGCACCACACGCAAAACGTCATTTTTGGATTGTTTAGTTCTAATGCTGGAGTCGTGCATTGGTTGTGAGGATACGTTGAAAGAAAAATTAAAAAGGGTTATAACACAGATCGGCTCACATAATCTGACAACAAGCTTTATATAATCCAGTCAGAAAACCGTCCCGTCCCATGCTGAGTAATAACAACCAAAGCGTCAGATTTTTCAAGAATGAGATAAATTGCGATCACTGAACTGATGTGAAGAAAATGTTTGTATTTGTGTCACACACCGTCACTACTCCTTCCAAAAAAATGTCAAGTCATGCGTAAATTCGGCGCATCTGTCTATTTGTGTTTTTGCTGCGCTATTTTTGAAAACTATCTTTTGTTGTAAAAGTTAATCTTAGATCATTGGGATCTAACGCTTTAGTAGTCGTGCTCAATAGGCATATTATATGTAACATCAGCACACTTCCGCCGTAAATGTGTTTATACTGCGACAACTCACTAAAACGCACATAAATATACAGACTCAAACAACGTACTGCCCATATCGTTACATTTAAATTTTTTTTACTCTATTGCTCGTATTTATAATTTATTATGCTTATACTTCAACAAGCTGATCGACAACTATTGACTTTATTATAGTCCCTATAGCAGCGACAGTATACCCACTTTAAAGTCAACTTTCTTTGAAAAAGCAAGCTCCAAGCCAATCACGGTTTTGATGTCGGTAATCGAATGGCGACTGGGAACATTTCGTGTTATATATGAACATAGATGACTCACGTTTCGGATTTTTGTTTGACCATGAACATGTAAATTTTGCATAAAAATAAAAATTTAAACAATCGAACGTTACACACTCACAATGAATTATATATTGTATGAGTCACAGTTGCAAGATATTTAAACATGTCTGATTGCAATAGCAGCAATTTCGACGAACACAGCTGTCTGTATGTACGTTTAGGCACTAAAAATTATATACCGAATTCGATCAAATTTACCTTATCAGGTTTTAATACTGGATTTGTGCTAAGTATTCTCACTCCATGGGTGTATCCTTCTTTCTGATGTTTTAGGAACACACAACCGGAATTTGTATTTACCCCGCCTTTGTTAAAGACCACGAATATGAGTCAGGTACAAGCAACTCGAACCTAGGAACAAGATATACATCTACACTCATTTCTTCAAGGCTTGCAAACACTTGCCATTGTTTTTTTGTTTAAAATAAGGATCAAAATCCCGATAAATTAAATATGGCTACATTTGTGACAGATTTTTGATTACTTTGCATTGGTTATGTGAGCCATACCAGAACTATCCATAAAGGTGAATCGATGATAAAAACCAGCGTTTATTACTGAAGTTATTAAATGAAGTGATGTGATTTTTTTTTAAAAAAGCGACCGATTATCGCTTTTCTTAGGGACAGCCATTTTTTCCTTAGGGACAACCAAAGTACACGTAGTCACAATGTGCGATCTGTGATTTGGCTATCCTTTAGACTTGGACACTAGAGAATATAATCAAAAACAATACGGTAATTACAAATAAATAAGTATTGAATAATTTGTACCTGGTTTGACAATTCTACCATTACTCCTTCGCCTTTAACCTATCTTGATCTTACGCAGAAATATTAAGGTAAAGTAAAAACGAGAAGCTGAAGGTAAGTTATAACACACATATACTGGTTTACACTATGTTGGTTGTGATAAACTTGTATCTATTTCAAGTTATTAAGTTGTATTGACCTCTTGGTGTCTATTAAAGTATCATAATCCCAACATCACGACTAAGCGCACCCTGACTGCCCCTGAGAAAATTTGGCTGTTCCCAAGAGACCCGATCAATTATTGCTATAAGACACAAGCCAGTTTAAATTGTTTATAAACTCTTCCCGTCCTTTTTGTCTTGTCTGTTTGTTTATAAACAACCTGACAAGAATCAGCTGGATAAATAGCTTTTCGCCCTTCATCCAGATTATATCATCAGTAAGAAGTTGTGCTCTACCTTGGAGAAATAATCATAGTTTACCTAAAAAAAAAGTCAATGACAACAATATTTGCTCAGGTACAGAAAAAGCGCCCTTATTTTATCAAGGTCACGTTTCGATTGTCGACGATGAAATCAATTTGGGAGGTGCCATCATCAAAGGGGCCGTAGTATGCATTTCGACAGGTTCATTCAAAGTATCCTTATATGAATCCTAATTATTAAGTAAGATAAGGTTTCATTTAATGAGAATACAGAAAAAAAAAAGCTATTTTATAGTTATCTTCTAAATATAAAAAACGAGAATAAATTAATTAAAAAAACCAAATACAAAATGTAGAAAATTGTAAATTTTTGCAAAATTTTTGTGGGCTAAATAGAACGAATAATAGCACATTGAGCAATATAAATAGCTGTTTTCCCTATATGATAATAATAACTGGGGTATCTAAATGGATTCTCATGATTTAATAATCGTATATTTTATAAAGAAATTCGTTTTTTTTGAAACAGTGATCGCCCTATTGCAACTCGATGAAACCCAGTTAAGCAGCTTTCTATTTATATCTTATATAAAGGAGTTGGTCTGAATGCAACATCCTTGAAAAGAAAATACCTACTCACTTGATTCTAATCATCCGCTATTCAACACATTTTTTTGCCTTCCCGCGTGTCCAGCCATTGTACATATAAACTCACTCCAATCTGGGAGACAACACATCGCGCCACAGCAATGAACGAATTGTTATCTAGATCGCTGTTCGGTAACACAACCCTCCATTCCATGCACGAACAAATTCCTCGGCTTGATGGAATAATGACTGTGTTTTTACAAGCGTTTACATTTAGAGGGAGAGTATTTACAAAAAATTTATTAGGGAAGATTTTTTTTTTTTTGGGGGGGGGGGTTATGAATACAAATAAGAATAAAAGATGTTATGAAAATGGAGATGATATATATGCATGACTACCAGACCCTCGTCTTAGCGATATTGGACGTATGGAGGATGCCATGCTAAAACTACTTATCGAATGCCGCCTCGAATGGTCCTCCTCATGTTGTGGATCGAGCGTTCTTCCATTCGCGGGTAAAGCATACAAGGGTGGTGCACTCGGGGCAGCAGATGGAGTGTACGCTGGTGGTGGCGGCAAATCGGGCGGAAATTCTGCTTGATTTTGTAGTGATACTCTTTGGATTGGTCGTAATAATGATGGTGATGATGGTATATTTTTTACGCCCCGAGGAGATATATCTGATTCATGTGGAGGCATGGATGCAATGGGTGATACCACATCAGCCGGTTGATCCTCAAATGGATTTTCATAATTAGGCGAGTCAAGTTCCTTGGCAGTGGGTGCCGAAGGTAATGTGGCGGATGTGGTTTGCGAAAGCATGGACAGTGTCTGGTTTTGCCTACCATTATACTGAGGAGTATTAGAATTCAATGGTGGTTCGGACGGTGACATGTTAAACCCGTTTTGGGACGAGGAATTATTTTTGTAATACGGTAGTGTATGAGAAGGATCCTGAAAGGGATCTTGGCTGAAATCAATGATGGTCATCTCTCCGTCCTCTGATCGTATGCTGGAAGTTCGGCAATGGGCTAGAGGAGGTGGTTTTGGTGAAGAATCTGAAGAAGACAATGTGTCATGAGCACCTTCCAAGTCTAATGTTTGCTTTCTCTTTCTTTTGCGACTTCTCATTCGTGTGAAGATAAAAGCTCCTGCAATAAGGGCAATGCCAGCAATGCCACCTACAATAGATAATGCTAACACTAAGCGGTGGTAGGCATCTCTGCCTTTTATTAACTTGTCAACAAAGGCAGTTTCTGAGGGCGAAGGTTTATTATTATTGTCAGTCGTTACTGGGTCCGTCTCTCCACTGCCTTGTTGTTGAGCAGGAGCCACATTTCCAGTGTAAATAGTAGGGGTCTCAGTGGTTACAACAATAATGGTTGTGACAATCGTGCTGCTGGGCGTAGAGTCAGTTCGGGAATGGTCATATTTTCTCTGGCTCTTATCATTGCTGTTGTCACTGCTATTGTTACTGTTGTTGTTGTTACTGTTGTTGTTTTTACTGTTGTTGTTGTTACTGTTGTTACTGTTACTGTTGTTATTGTTACTGTTGTTGTTATTGCTGTTGTGGTCACTGTTTTTGTTGCTGCTACTATTGTAGTCGTCATTGTTATTACTGTGTTCAGAAGAGTTTTTATCATTTTTTCCATCATTTCTGCTTTTCTCTCTTTCTCTTTCTCTTTCTTCTCTCGCTTTCTTCCCTTCCTGCTCCTCCTTTTGACGTTCGTCTCTACTAAATTTGATGTGTCCCATAACCCATTCTGCTACGGTCTTTTCCTCAATTTGTTTTTTAGTGGTCGTGGTGGGATTTTCAACATGCGTACTTGTTTGAGCCGATACTACTGTTGATTGCTCTAAACAATGGATGTTGTTGCATAAAAATAAACAGCCGATTATTAATAGTAAAACTTTCAGGTGATTTACTGCTGTCATATTTCTTTACGACTCGAAAAGTACTGTTTGTCAATGTCTGTTTTATATTATGTAATTACAAAGGTAGAAAAAGAGGTAAAAAAAAAAAAAAAGAAAATTTAATATTTTTAGTAGCTGACTTGAAATTGTTTTGGAGCTAAGAATTAAATGTGGTATCAACCAATGATCCATAATCAAAAGCGGGGATAAGTTTTTCATGATTGTTACGAATTGTATTTATTAAAGTAATACTTTGTACCTTTGTACCTACATTGTGTGTAATCGCAATTATAATAAGGCTAGCAGACCCTACAAACGATGATTGATAATAAGGGAAAGAAGAGATGAACCATGATTCTTTTTTTCTGCACCAATTACAGCGTCATTTCAATTTAAATAGATTATTGGGGGAGCATGCCGCGTGCTGCAACCAGATCCCAATGCGCGTTTTTAATTAACAAATCTTTTTCAAAATAAGCTTTTGCATCGTTTCACCAAATTGACAAAGCCATTACAATAGTCATACTATCCTCCTTGTATAATCCACTAGTTTATTCGATAAGTTTGAGTGATATTCGTGCTAGTCCAGTCATTCACATCACGAAGCGAATGTTCTCAGCTTTCCCAATTGTATTGGTAGCCTCCCATCTCTTCTCGATTGACTCCTTTCATTCTCAATTTCACCCCTTGTTGCTGTATTGATTGCATCATTGTTAAGCCATTATGTTTCAACTATGTAGTGTGTCAATGAGGGACTCAAATCGTCAGGAGCTGTTTAAATATGCATCCCAAAGAAACAGTTAGAATCTAAGATTGATGCAAAATATTTTGTGTGGCGTCCCTCTTTAGGCTTTCATCAGATCACCTTAAATGGTCCATCTGTAGATTTAACAAAAAGTAGTGCAATGATATTTTTTTTTGCTATGGTTCATTCTCCTCCAAAGGAAAATAAATCCTTTCTGCCAGTAACCCTTTGTGGCAGTAATTTCATAAATAAGCAAAACACACCTTTTTTTATCTTTTTAGATACTACTTGATTGTTCTGTCTACGATTTTTAATATAGGTTACATTTAAACATGAGTTACTAAAGACAACGATTTACCAACAAATCATCTTTTTAGAGATATATCTCACTCCTTGTTTCTTTTTAATCTTGAAAAATTTGCAACAGAGACTATCACATGTAGAGATACAAACCATTCTTACCTCCTTTGTTGAAACACAAGACATGCTTGTTCTCGATCCCAAAAAAGGCCACCTGCTATTTAAACACACTCTCACACACTATTCGTGCAACCTATGCTCCCATTGGTTTATTCCACACAATTCCTTTAACCTGTTGTAATCATGAAAAAAGGAGCATCTATTTCCTACAGGAACAAGAAAAAACAAGATGGAGCTGTTGTGTGGGAGAGATGTATTTACAAACAGTAAAAATGGGTAATTAGATCGTAACATGACACGGGACTTGAACTAATTACTTAAACTGCGTTATTTCCCTCGTCTATGTAAGCGTGCACAATAAAGGACTATATACTTTATTTTTGGGTTGCAGTAAATATTTATGTGTGTGGCACGATGTATTTTAGGTAAATGAAGTGCTATGTTGGCAATGCAAAAAAAAAAGAAAAGAAAGTGCCGCCTAACTTTAAAGGGTAAAATAATGTCAGTGCACGCATATGTTAGACAAACACTGCTGGGGCTGTGCATGCATATCCTCAAAGTCCAATCATATATGTAAAAAATAAATTATTTATTCTGAGGAAATAGTCTAAGAAGGTTAAAATATTTATTCGTCATCCTCGTTCTCTTCATCGTTGGCGATGTTGAAGTAACGGAGCTCGAAGGTTTGCTTGTCAGAAGCAATGACACGGAGCCAATCACGGATTTGGTTCTTCTTCAAGAACTTCTTGGTGAGGTACTTGAGGTAACGCTTGGAGAAGGGGATGTTGGTGACAACGGTGATCTTGTTGTCAGCAGAACGAGAGATGGCAACGGCTTCACCGAGGTTGTTGGTACGACCATCAACCTTGATACGATCGTGAAGGTACTTCTCCTACAAGTTAAAAAAAGTTGTTAGCAACCAAATAATTTACAATCACATGTATAGTACGTACGAAGGCAGCGGCATCGAAGATCTTGTCGTTAGCGGGACCGGAACAGTCGATAACGAACTTAGACTTCTTGACAGCAGAGGTGGTAGCCTTGACGGGAGCCATTTTTAAAATATAGAAATGAAAAGAGGGTCTTCACACTGCTTGCGCCTCGGATCCACCTCCATATACTATCAAAAAAATTTTATGGGTGGCTTTTGTGACTTTTTAAATATCCTTTTTTTTTTTTTTGACAGCTGTGATGAATGTGGAACATGGTCTGCGTTTGAATAACAAAAAGGGTTTTATGTAATAGGGTTAAACGGATGTAAAAGTAATGATATGGGATGGAAAATTACCTTTTTCATTTATTCCTCCTTTTTTCTTTTATTTTTTCTTATCCCAAAGAAATAAAATCAGGTTATGAAGGTGTTTTATGCCATTGCTACTTTGGTGGCATCCTTATTACTGCTATGGCAATGTTTGGGCTTATTCGATCAAAACAGTAGATCGTTAATGCATGATATCGTTACCGAGATCTACAAACATTGGACCAAACAAAATGATTCCATTCATGACCGGAAGTATGGTTATTTTCTTCAGCTCACCGACACACATGTAAAAAAAAAAAAAAAAAAAAAAAAAAAAAAAGCTTATTTCAATACAACTTTCGTATTGAAATTTATTTATAGTTGGACGATCATTACAAAGACGGAGCTACTCTGAAATCGGGTTGTCATACATTTCCCAAAAACCACACACACTCAAAGCATCACACTCTTTGTGGTACCATGGGTGTTCCCGGTGTACGCATGGATGCTCCCAGTATCTTGATTGAGCACACACTCGATTGGATTCGCAGAGAGTGGAGAGACAAGTTAGATTTCGTGATCTGGACGGGTGATAATTCAAGGTAAGCTTGGTACTCCGGTGTAAAATGATCTTCCCTTAACACCTTGAAAAGACATGACTGGGATGCATCACATCCACGCAAAGAAACGAAAGTGTTGGAACTAAACCGCAAAGTGACCGAGATGATGACCCAATTATTTTCCTCTACGCCCGAACACCCACGTGGAATCCCTGTGGTCCCGGTGATTGGTAACAATGACGTACAACCTCATAATTTTATTGAATTGAACGATGATGTCTTGTTCTTTTTTGAACGTTTATGGGATCATTGGATTCCTTCAGATCAACGTCAAACTTTCTTAAAAGGTGGTTATTTTGCCGTAGATGTAGCCCCCCAGCTTCGTGTCTTGTCTATCAATACCATGTTCTTCTTGAAAAAGAACCCATTGGCCAAATCATGCAAAAAGAAGAGTTCTGCCGGTCATATTCATATGAAATGGTACAAGAAAGAGCTGCAACGAGCCCGTCGTGATCACGTCAAAATCTATGTCATTGGTCACGTTCCTCCATCACCGAGGGACTTCTTTAAAGGCTGTCTCAGCGAATATATGAGCATCACCGCTAACTTTCCCGATGTAGTCTTTGGTCATTTCTATGGCCATTTAAATATGGACCACTTTCTGCTGTATGACAAGCGTGAAGAAGAATTAAAAGCCTTTTATGAAGAAGAAGAACAGGATGAGGAGGAGGATACCGAGCTAGAACTCCCTTATCTGGAAGACTCCGCTCATCATTTACCCGGTAAAGACAACAAGGTGACAATCCAAAGAAACGTCAAGGAATATGTATCTTGGTTGAAAAATATGTATGACGACATTGATGAATTTGAAAACAAGCATCCGAATCGCCATGGAGATCAAAAGAAGTTTAGTTCTGAGCCAGTGGTCGTTGTTCATATTGCTCCTTCTGTTTTCCCTGTTTATATGCCCACAGTGCGAATTTACCGCTATGAATACAATTCGGGTAAAAAACACCATGCTCCCAAGAAGGAATACGGCACTTTATTGGGTTACGCTCAATATATGGCTAATATTACTGAATACAATGAAGTGGAGGGCCACAAGGACCCAAAACCTCCATTGAATTATCGTTTGGAGTATGATACGAAGAAACTTTATGGCCTTACGGATTTGTCGGTAGATGCTTATATCGAATTCGCTGACGTGCTCACACAACAAAATCCTGCTAGTCAAAAGTTATGGAAAACTTACTGTAAAAACATTTTCGTTCAAACCATGAATAAGGTGTTTGACTGATTACTAATTGGAATACCTTTTACAGCAAGTCATTATAATGATAATAAAAACTCAATTTTATAACTGTAGATACCTGTATGGTTTAGAAGTTTTTATTTTTATAATTATTTACAATTCCAAAGCAAGTTTGGCCATTTGACAAGCACCATCACGGGTCTTGTTACCACCAATAAAACCACCAGCATGAATGAAGATACCGCCTTCCACACCTGAGATACGGCTTAATTCATCATCACGGAAACCTCTCCAAGATTCAGGCAAACTCTTTCTGTTCTCAAAGCCTTCAGCACGAAGGGGAACACACTGAATACGCCAGTTGCCTTCGGGGGAAGATTCAGGGTAAAGAACGTACAAGATGGATTTATCACCGGTCAAACCGCGTTCCTTTTCAAGATCCAATAAATGCTCCTTCCAGGGACAGGCACGCTCAAGAGCAATAACACGGCCAGAAGCGTTGATCTCCGAAGCCTTATCAAGGGCATCCACCACAAGAGAACGAGCGGGCAACCAGTTGTTGCTGAGACCTAAAACATAGTCATCTAATTCAGCACCAGCCATATCGGAGGCTTCAACAAAACGAGCATCAATCTCAACATCGGTCATGGGGATATTCCAGGTAGGGTTCTTCTTGGCGACTCTGTGATAGATGCTGGTGGGGGATTCCTTGTAAAGAGGGTTGATGTTGTTGGGGTAAGCACTGATACCATTGTCATTAGCATCTAAAGCTTCAACGAAACCCTATTACAACCATGTTAAACTCTCTCTCTTATAATTAATTACAAATTCATTTTACATGGTAGGTCTTTTGATAAAGCATGTTCACATCGTCATCAATCTCACTTTTACCAAGGAGGTTCATCACAACTTCCTTACCAAAGTGCCTAAATATACTTGATTTAGTCCAGTTTTC
The DNA here is from genome assembly GCF_025094135.1 of Mucor mucedo. Classification (NCBI taxonomy): domain Eukaryota; kingdom Fungi; phylum Mucoromycota; class Mucoromycetes; order Mucorales; family Mucoraceae; genus Mucor; species Mucor mucedo. The sequence goes on along the minus strand of NW_026252417.1, from coordinate 17,347 downwards.
TTTTTTTTTTAACCCAACAAAAACTTACTTGTAGACCAAACCGGCAGAACTCAACTTGGTCTCATGCTTATCATCAAAAGTCTCTGTGAATCCACGCTACAAAATAAAAGGTTCAGTTTTTTTTTTGGAGAGGATATTTTCTTTTTCTTACTTGATGATGATCATATCTATGGGTAGCAGGGTCATACACACCTCCGACATCAACTACAATATCACATTCAGCCAATTTGGTAGCATCACGGGTACGCACCAAGTTGGCTCCCTTGAATTCCTTGGTCTTCTTCAATAAAGAAACAGCCAAAGCTTCATCACTACAAACCCCATTCAGTTATTTTGTTCGTTCCTAACAAAAAAAAAAAAAAAAAAAAACTTACCAATGAAAGTGACCGCTATGTGTACCAATAGTCTTTTTTTTTTATATTATTTGTTAGTATACTGTGGTTTTCATTGTCTTGTCAACGTGGGTATCCTTACTTTGACCATGTTTAACATTAATGTAAGTTTTTAAAATGAAAAAAAGAAAGTTTTTTTTAGAACCCAAATCTTTTGGGTTATGCCGGCAAATAAGCCACCAAAAGAAATCAGGTACACAAAACAAATTTTTTTATAAGAAAGGCGGACAATAGAGCTGTTTATGCAGATCGATAGCGTAAATATCTAATATGTTGATGAGTGTCTTGTTCATCATGAGGAGTTATAGATGTATCCTCGGGCTTCCATAGATTAATCATGTTTCTTCATTAGCTGTAAAAAGAAAAAAGAGAATTACAACGTTGGCTTGTAAATGAGAGAAGCTTAATGAAACCAATGTCTGCTGTTGGTACTGCCAGGGTGAATTGATGATGGCATACATGTTCTGGTGTGTGTGAGGCGACAAGCATAGACTTGAGGCAACAAAAAAAAAAGAATGTCCTTAAAATATAAATTTGTATTGAGGTGAAAGGATCAATTATCTTCTTAAGAGCATCAACAGAAAATCTCTCTATCTGCTAGCATGTCCCCATGATAAGATTTTGTTTTTGACAATACAGATCATATGCGCTTGTCAAAAAAGAAAAAGTAGAGTTGGTGTTACCATTGTGCTACACAAAAAGTCCCTATCAACATAAAATGTCAATGCTTTTTTAAAACCCCTCACTATGGCTACTGTTAATGATGAGTACACTTTATTCAAAAATTATTCATTCACTGTTGCGAGAAAATCGTGCAAAAACAAAATAAAAATACCATTTAAGGATAATAATAAAAATAGGTATACAAAAATTAGAGCTCTTTTTACAAAGTTAAACAATACAATATACTTACATGGAAAGGGTTGAGAGGTGGAGAAATAGAAACAGAAATAACATATAGAAACAAGTGCAATTAGCTATCTAGCAAGCAATCAATAAAAACTTACCAAAAAGTGTATTAAGCGTAACACCAGCGATGAATAGCATGAAAAATTATTCACCCATTCGAGGGCGTTTTTTTGAACGGATATGACGTGCAAATCGTTTTGGTGTTTCCTAAATTTAGAATTATTGAAATCATGTTCAAACAGGCGGCTAAATATCTGTTCCAAAGCTTATACTGGAATCCTCGGGTTTGCATCTTGTTCATACAAATTTAATTGGTGCATCTACATCAAAAAGTTTAGAACAAATATAACTGTTTCAAGAAGATATATTTACCTAAAAAGACCACGACATGAAGGGTTAAAGGATAGTTTGCTTCGTTGTTAAGGCCTCGGATTTCCGGTTTGCTTGAATTTCTTTAGGCTCAAATTATGGCAGGACGGACAGCATCGGCTCATGTTGAATTCGTCGATGAGTGTTAGACTAAGATGATTTTATAAAAGATGCCGTCTCAATCTCATATCCCGAATTGGTTCATGATAGAGTGCGTTTGGAGCAGACCAGCTTCCCAAGACAAAGATCGCATCCTTACCAAACTTTTGCTTCAAAGAATTTATAAGTTGCATGTCTGCACGTTGTTTGTTAAAATATGCAGCTAAACGCAGCTTTCGGAGCATGAGTTGTGGGTTTTGAGAAAACGTTGTTGTGTACCCATAGTAATTGCTGAGGATAGCGTAATTCTGGTCTAGACGTTCGAGAAAACAACGGTAACCCTCGATTTACAGTGAGCTGTTTTGGTTTTCCGCTAGTACATTCTCGGCTTGATAAACAGTGGGATTGTTCGAACAAATTACTTGTAAAATATTACTATACTTTTTGGATATTCTGGTTCTGTCCTGATCCTGCTTAGTATGTCCAAAATTACTAGGAATTTCTACAGTTGCTTTTTCATCGACACAAAACAAAAGGTCTCTTCTTCCGAGATCAATAGCAACACATCGACCATTTACATCTTGATGTTCTTGAGTTTTAAATCGCTGATATACTTGAATTTTTTATCTACTTGCCTATTCTTTTCTGGAAAACTGTTACACCAGCACGGTCTGTCTGAATGATACCACAAAACCGAAGGAGCTTGTTCTCTTCTTGAGCTTTAAAAGGGTTCGCATTTAGATCAACCACTTGCTTCCAATAATCCAGCATATTAATATTATCCGACCATCTGATTTTTAAAATGCTTAGACAAAGAATCTTACTATCGATTGTACATAACCAGGTGACCACGAACGACGGAGTGAAAAGCAACGAAAAGAGGATAAACCTAATGTTTCGAAAAGACGAGCTAAATGAACAAAGGCCATAAAGTGACTTTTAGACTGCGCTTTTGCATCATAATAGATACTGTGTTTTTTAAAAGAATAAGAATTCAGAACAGGTCTTAACGCGTTGCATTCATTTGTTTCTACCCGTGAATTTTGTGGCAGTAAATTCATGCTTGTAGGACGTGTGTTGATGGCCATTTTGAGATTTTTTACAGTCTGAGTAATATCTTGAAAAACAAGCTCTCGGATGTTTTTGGGGTCGACGCCTTGTTCTAAAAGAACTTACTTCATATCTACCTTTCTTTGCTTAAATTTCAGTGAAAAATTGATTACATGTCTAAAATGTTGACCAAATCTCGTGCTGATGTTACCAATATACGACAAATATATTCTTTTTTCCTTCGATCAGAGAAGAATGCTGAGCATACTTTATTCTGAACCTTTAATAGTTTGTGATATTCAGATAGCTTGGTAAATAGTGACATAATTGCGATACTTAATAACTTTTTCTGCACGAGCATTTCCCTTTGTATAGTCTACTAAAGAAAGCAAAAAATTCATTGTTGATATATTCTTTGAAATCACATTGAGGGTCTGCTTGCAACTCAGTGAGGAATATATACTTGGAAAAATAATATGCATGCTTTGTAGCAGTATGAACAACTCTAAAACAACCGTGTAATGTTGTCAAAGATGGCTGCTTACAGCTGATGCCAGTAATTGACGATTTTATTGTGATAATCCGGTATTTTGTCGGAAGAGATGTCACATCCATAATACTCTATATAACGGTAGTATAAGACAAGTTGTTTCTAAAATAACATTCACAGATTACCCTAAAAAGTTGAAGAGAATTAAAAGCTGAAAGAGAAGGAAGTTTGGTCTAAAGGAGAGGATCGTTTTATATATCTTTTTTTTTACACATCAGATGATTTCCTTTGTATGCATATAATGAATGTATGGATTATAAAAATATTCTATTTTCGTTTATTTCTTTGAACTAATTTTTTTCTATTCTTGATCGAAGTTCTTGTGTTAACTTAAACGATTTTCCTCCCTGCACGAATCGTTTGAGAAAATAGTGTATAGCAGAATTTGATGTGATTGCATTCAAGAGCGTACATAATTTTTCTTTCTGAGGTCAAAACTATCAAGGTAGCTCTTCAGCTAGGACCACTTGAGTGTTTTAAAATAAAAGTATACAATGTTGTCTATATTAAGTTGTACAAAAAAAAAACCAAAGAGAAGACGCCCATCTTCATTAGGTAGAATGTTTGCACCCAGGTTTACACAAAGAGAAATGAAAAGCTGTTGAGCTATTTGTCGTATGTCAGTGGATCACTAGATTATGCAGGTAGGCCTAGATGCGCTAAACATTTATGTAGTCTTATAAAAAGAATCACATACTTGGGGGAGGGGGGCTGATGACATTACTCAGCTTTTTATGAATCTATTTCACTACAAGAACGCTTGGGGTATTATCACTTAAGGGGCTATATGATCAGACACTAAAATGAGCAAAATGATTGTGTTATGCACCAGAGTCTACATACGGCATCTTTTTCTCTCCTTTTAAAAGAGGCTCAGCAAATGACAAAATGACGAAAAAAACCTGATTTATACACATGAACTATTTTTTTTATTATTATTAGAATGATTTTGTTGTTGTTTTGCTTCATGAGTAGATGGAGGCAGTCTAAGGAGATGAAATCAGGAAAGTGAAAAAGGAATCTATAATGAAGTGGGTGAGGATGGTAACGATGTATCTGAAGAAGCTAAGAAATAGATAAGTGACACGTATCGCAATCAATGAATCATAATGCTACCTTCTTGCTTTAGCACTGCTTCATTTTTAGCAGCGTCTTCTTTTAATTGAGCCCAGGTTTGCTCTCTTGTATCTTGAACACGCTGATCTCTATTTTGACTTATTAACACTTGTGTAATACATTGAAAAAAGAAGAAGCCTTACTTATTCTCGTGTTCCTTGTATTGATTTGTACACTGCTCAAATAAATCGGAATCCATTTCCATAAGTATTTTCAATGCATTGTACACCAACCCATGAATTGTCCTAATATGTTTCTCCCAGTTAGCTAACTAAGGGATGACACTAAAGATAAAAGTACCTGTTCCAATGTTGTTGTGAGTAAGTGTAGAGTGGTTTAAACATGATGGGCATAATGACTTTAATATTTTCATGCATCAAGTTTAAAATGTATTCATTGTTCCAAAGGTAGAGAGCCCGCTCTGCAACTTGAAAATGGGAACTGGACACACACTGTGCAATTTTGTTAAAGATCGGTACCATCACTTTGGGAAACTCGATACTATCCGTCACATCCAACACTTCCTCAATCTCGTTCAGAAACATGACTTCTTTGGCACTGTTCACTTTGGGCCAATATCGTAATAAACAATCCACCACATCTTTGGTTAATGTCGGATCCTTTTCTAAAAACTGGACTACACAGTAGGCTAATTGAGGGTGGTACGTGGATAAAGATGATGGTTTGTGCAGCGGCATAAGCACTCGTGTTAAAAATGTCTTGTGCTCCTCTTTGAGTGGTAGTGCAAATCCATTAATGATACTACATGTATCGCCATTTCAGTCACACCATCAACCTTACATACTTCCAAATTATAAAATACGTACCTTCCTAAAATCTCCAATAGTTCAGCTATGCCATTAAAACTTTCTGTCTCATAAATAAACTGGAAAAAGATATTATTGATCGACTTTCGTATGTATGCTCTGAGGTTAAGAAATTTGCCGTAGAGACGGTGCAGTGTCGTCTTTAAAAAATCTCTTTCTCTGGGATCCTCACTATCGAACAATTCCAGCAACTGTGTTATGAAGGGGTTGGTTTTGTTAGTGCCTTGGAAATAAATAAAGACAAGGAGTGCTTACATGCAAGATAAACTTTTGATCAATGTATTTTTTGGCTTCATGGACATTAAAATCGGGAGACTCTACAAATCTTAGGAAGAATTCATAGACAAGTTGGAGGTGAGGCCAGGCAGATTCAAGCGTGGGTTCATCTTCTTCTGGATCATAGCCTTCTTCTCTATCTATGGGTGGGGGTATGGTGCGAAATAGGTTGAGAGAGAACTAAGACCAAAAAAAAAAAAAAAAAGTTAGCAAATGAAAATGTCTCCTTTATAAAGGCTTTTCTTACCATTTTAACCACATCAGGATATACGACATCTGTTAATGCACCTTTGGTAGTTGCTACATATTCCAACATATCTTGTAATGCTTGTCGCTTGATTTCCTTTCCATTTAAATCCGATGAAGGATCGCTAAAATCAAACAAGACTTGACACTGTGCTAGTTTCTTTAGAAACAAATCTGTTCTCTTGGCAGGCGGTACGTCTTTAAACAATGGAAGTCTTTCCAATTCTACTTTTTCATGAACATGAAATCTGGAGGATTTCTGTCTTTTGGGCACTTTACCGATCGGCACAGTGTCTTTGGAAGCACCTTTTAACCATGCCATTGCACTATTACTGGGTTGCTTTGGTATTTCTTTATTAAATCCCTTTTGCATCACGGGCGGTTGCTGCTATTAAAAAAAAAAGGGTCACTCTTTTGTTTATCTGTGTTTTTTACGCGCGTTATTATTTACCGTCATAGATGGATCAACGGAGATGGTGGGTGTATCTACAGTGGTTGTCGGTAACATGTTTTGAATAGAAGCTCGAGAGAGTATTGAAGGCTTATTTTGGTTGGTTTTACTGCTGTTTGTGGTCATTTCCTTCTTGACTTGTGGTTTTGATGTCTTCTTTGTTGTGGTAGTGTTGGTTGAGGGGTTTGTTGTGGCTACTGTATTGGTGTTAGAAGATGCATTCTCAATGGGTTTCGAATCTCCCTTTTCTGCCTTGTTTCTTGAAAACTATTTTTATAAACTGTTCTTTAGTATTCTCTCTGCCGCTCTTTAATAAGACACATACTGCCACTTTAATTCCTTTAATCATTCTATTATTACTATTATTATTAATAAAGAAGAGAAAAGGGAAAAAAAGGAAAAAAAAAATCGGTCATGATTGCATTAAATGAATCTTTCGTAATCCCCGACCAATGGTCCCGATTCAAAAAAAAAAATCTTTTTTAACCCCTATAAAAAAAGAAGGCCCAAAAAACAAACATGAAACCATGATTATGACGTACATTTATGATCTCCCAAAATTACTATGGGGACTGTCTATCATAGCAGTAAGAAGTATAAACCCCCCATCGTAACTCGGGAACAATAAATCATCACGCTGATCCCTTTTATGCTCTGTTAGAATCTCCTCTTTCCGTTAAAGCATTTATGATTGGATAGTCCTTTTAAAATTCGCGTCTGCAGGTATACAAAAAACAAATAAATCCAATTTTCCTGTTCAACCTTTTTTGGGACTTCACTAAAGTGTGTTTTCCACAAATTATATAGTATTTTTTTTAAAAAAAATTAATCTACATTCTAAACAAGGAGATCCATAGTTACGGGTTGCCTAAATAACGCCCATAGGATAACATCTATTCCTGTGCTCCATGACTGCTTTTATCGCGTTTGATATTCTCCAGACTGAAGATTTCTTCTTATATTTAAAAGGCTAGTGACCACTAACTCTTTGAATATGTATTTATGTGTGTCAGCACGTATGAAGCCAAATGTTGAAATACTGTTACACATAACATTCAATGATGCATTCTTTCATTCGATAAAGAGTTGCATAGATATGAGAGTATAGATATCGAGTTTGGCTAACATGTTCAAAACATTACCGAGGTCTATCAGGCACAGAAAAAGAAAGGATTATTATCTGGCACAAGAACTTAAGCTTTGTTTCCACGCTCCGTTTCTAACGAGAATCGAGGAATATCATGTCTATTATAGTATGTCTTATTAGAACTACAAATGATATTAATAACATTCATGCAAGAACACCAATCTCATCAGCTGAAATGACAGTGCGCTTAATGCACCTTTGACTGTTATTTTATGATTGTTTAAAAAAAGCATGTTGTAGTTATGACTTTGTGACCAGGAAACTCGTGCTAAATTTGCAAAAAAAAAAAAAAAAAAAGAAGAAAGAAAAAGATACACGCTATAGTTAAATGTGTTAAATAAACCAGCAGATAGAGCTATTTGAATGTAGCGGATAGAAATCTTTTGAACCTGCAAGATATACTGGTCCGTTTAGTAGATACTTGATGAAGTGCATCTCGAAATAAAAGAGTTTTAGAGACGGGCACGATTTTATAAATGATAGGTGGCTAACTTACCGTCTTTGTTCTAGACAATTTGAGAAAACTCACACAGATGTCCAAGATAAGAGTGGGATATTTTTTTTACAAGATGCTTCGGGTGAAGAGTGGAAGGGAAGTACAACAGCATGCAAAATTGACTCAGACAGCTCATGTATCACAAAATCACTTTTTGTGAGTTTGAAGTTCAGCCGTTGATAATTTTGTTAAAGAACCTTAAAAGTATGCAGATATATGATCGGGGGAAACAGCTTGGCTAATTAAGCGTAATAACACATTTATATTTATAATAGTAAGCAAAATTTTCTGATGATTATCTTCTATTCATACACATGGAATCAACTGTTCATTTGAGGGTTAAAAAAAGAGGAACGGTCAATGGGGGGTGGGGGGTTATTTATTATTAGTAGCGCTAAATAATTTTGAAATTGCTTTTTTTTATGTGTCACATCAGAAAATCTCCACTCAACTATCCTCCCAGGTAAGGATACTTTATTATTTATTCTTCCCTTTTTTGGTTCATGTTCGCCCCTCCCCCCCACCCCCTTTCAAAGGATAAATAATCCAAAATAAATAAAATTTTCTTTTTCTTCTTTTTTCTCTACATACACACACAAAAAAAAAAAAATGAGTGTTTATAAAAAACGAAATTCTCATGATAGTGCGTGTGATGAAAGCATACAACCACAGAAGGGCAGAGGAGACGATGAATCGATCTATTCGACAAGGTCAGCTTCTAGTTCCATGTTTAGTACGTCCAGTCGAATGAGTAGAATACCCAACGCAGTAAAAACTTCAGTCAAAAATTTCGTGAGACGTAAAAACAAAGACGAGAGCACGGAAGAATCATTGACTGCCAAATTAAAAAGACATACCATCACCAATATATTCAATTCACGTCATAATAAACGCCAAATTCAGCAACAAGAACAGGAGGAAATTATACCAACCACAACCTCCAGCTCCACTTTGTTCGGCTATCACCACAAAAATACCAATGACTTGGCAAAAGCAAAAAGAAGAAACAGCGTCGTAAACTTAGCATCTCGATTCCTGTACAAATCGTCAGTTTCTACTTCATCCTTGAAGGAAGAGGAGGCACCAGAGGATCCGAAAAACTTGGGCGAATCGTTGTTTGGAAAACAAGTAGATGATCTCACGTTTGTTCATCACGAATCCGATTCCAAAAGCGAAAAAGTCATCAAGGTTAAAAAACAAGAGCCTTGGGTGAGGCAACGAGCCAAATCATGCCAGGTATTAAAAAGAATAGGGGTACCAAAAAAGAGAAACTAAAAAGCTTTTTTTTTTTGTTAGGAAAACAAGGCACCCATGTTACATCAATTGGCAAATAAAGGCTCATCTACGAAATTAACCATGGATCTGCCTGAAAATGACAGTATCCCATACAAGAGTAATAACAAGATCATGACAAGTGATCTGCCATTGTTCAAAGGACTGGTCACAACCACGCTAACCACTTTACACACAAGATTAAGCACCGAATGCGATCGAGCACTCTCCATGATCTTATTGGCCAACAACCATCCACCACCTCAGGAACAGTTATTATCCATCATTTCTGATCTCTATAAAATGACAGAAATGGTAAATTGGGAATCTCAGCACGACCAAAAAAAAGAAATTAAGGATTCGATCGCCTCGCTTGAACAATTTGCCTCCACGCAGCCACTGACGGTGATTAGTGTGAAGGACATGGTCTCGACGATGAAGCAGATCATGAATACCTGTATTTGTCAATATTACAAAGTGGTTGAAAAGGCCATGATTATACCCTCCAAAGGCTACCGAATCGAAGGTATCAACAAGTATGGCACCAACATGATACTACCACCTTCCGAAAGGAGCCCACAAAATTACACGATAGAGCACATGGATGAGGAAGCACACTGGTATCGCACCTTTTTCCTTGATTGTGCACATGTTTACACTTTTTTTGGTTACAATGAGGACGGAGAACCAATATTATTATCAGTCAAAGTCGAGGAGAACACGCAGACCGACACCAATCGACAGTTTCGCATCATTTACCGTACAAAGGTACGGATAGAAGCGTTACTTTCTTCATTTAGACTGACATATCATTTTTTGACTCTCTAGGAAAAGGATGAGCGTAAGGTGGTTTTAGATTCATTCTTGCTAAACGCACCATCGACTCAGGAACAAGATGACGAAATTCCTGAAACAACATGGAAGTCCATTATCGAGAGCACCTTTGACATTTCGTTTCAGAATTTTCTAAAAATGGATCAGGAATTAATGATCTCGAGTGGATTGCAGGATGAATTATTAAGGCTAGACGAAAATTCTGTAAATGTCATCCTTGTTATATTGTAAATGAACCAATATCTTACCTATTAATGTCCTAGTTACACACGAAAATCAAGTTTGGTGTCCTCTTAATTAAAGAGGGTCAGACCCGGGAAGAAGAATGGTTTTCAAATGGAGACGACTCGGAACCCTTTAACGAGTTTTTGAACATTATCGGTCACCGTGTTGAACTAAAGGACTATACGGGTTGGTCAGCAGGATTAGACACCAAAAGTAAGTTTTGTTATCATTTTATAGAGTGTAACTAAATATATCCAAAAGGTGGGGATTCCGGAGAATACACATTTGTAAATCACTGGAATGAAAACATACTTGCTTATCATGTATCCACTTTAATCCCTTCCAGACCTGGTGACAAACAACAAATCCAAAGAAAAAGACACATTGGAAATGGTAAATTAATCCTCTTTTTTTTTTAAAGCCGCAAATAATAACGTCATTATTTGTTAGATATTGTTTGTATTGTATTTGTACAAGGAAATCAGCCGTTTAATCCTACTGCTATCAAATCCCAGTTTCTACATGTTTTCATTGTCGTTCATCGTGAGATCTGCAATGGGGTTAAACTATGGAGGGTGGAGATTGTTTCGGTCAAGGATGTGCCGACATTTGGCCCTAACCTGCCAGAGAATTCAGCCGTATTTCACAATGAAAAGGACCTTGAACAATTTCTGCTAGCCAAATGCAAGTGATTCAATATTGGCGCGGGGACTAGCAAAAGAGAAAACGACTGACCTTTTTCTGACTTTTTTTTTTGTTTGTAGTGGTAAATGCGGAATATGCAGCGTTCAAATCACCTAAATTTGCTATTCCGATGAAAAGAGCGAGAGAAGGGATATTCACAAACCTTGTTGAGAAGGGATGGAAGTTATTATTTAGTGAAACATCTAATAATGCAGCAAATATAGATTGTACGCTTGTGCAAAATAATAATAATATACCAACATCAACAACATCAACAACATCATCATCATCTACACGCAAACTACTAAATCATACAAAATCAGCATCCACGAGCTCCTCTTCGCAAAGTAGTATTATACCAACCCCTTCTAAATCCAGTACGATACGTGAGTTCTCTGAGGGAATCATCGGAAGGAGAAGAAGCGTACAAGATCTTACTTCGACCAAAAAATCTAGTGCAAGAGGAAGAAAGTTTACTGAAGGTATGTACCTTGTTTATTGTTTGAATCATTCATGCTTATATTAAAAATTCTTTAGGTTCTTCTAAACGTAGTCACTCGGAGCAGGATCTCATCAATATCACTTTAGAAAACAAGTCCAGTTTAAAGAATCGTGCTCAACATTTACTTACTTCTATTCCAGGCTTTGGGCATCATTCACAAAATTAATTTATTATTTTTTTTTTTTATTTTTATTTTTTTATTTTTTTATTGTTGTTATGCAAAATCTTTTTTTTTTTTATTTTTTTTTTTTTGCGCACAGACAGGACACTGTTGTTAAAAATATACATGATACGATGAATGTGCATAACAAACACCTTGGCTTTTTTTTTTTTTTTTTTTTTTTTTTTTTTTTTTGTGTATACATGTTTTTTTACAACATTCTACATGAAGACTTTCCCGCCATAAATAAAATTATATATGGTAATATTAAAAAAAAGTTTATTCCTTATAATATTTTATGATTTTTTAAAACAAAACCAGTTTCTCTCTCTCTCTCTCTTTTTTTTCTTTTTCTTTATCTTGTACTATTAAAAACGTGTAAAAATATGAGCGATCCATCTACTAGTCCTGTGCCTACAAACAATCATGCTGCTGCTGCTTGTGTTGCCACCGTTGCTGCTGCCGCTACTGCCGCCGCCGCCGCCGCCGCTGCCGCCTCCCCTTTTTATTTCACACCGCCACCTTCTATTGATTATGATCATGTCATGCACGAATACCAACAATTTCCTTCAGCCGAAGAATTTAATGCTATAGTCAATGATTATTTACAAAACCTGTCCTCTAAAAAGCGAGATAAGGCACTAGTAGATAGTCATCGATACAAGTTGATTTTGCAGGTCTTAAAAGATCCTAGAAATACCGCAATCTCCACTGCTCAGTTTCGATTCTGGGTCAAGAAAATGTTTCGATTATTCACTTCTGAATACATGGAGTTTGTTTGTCATGATGATAAACCAGTGGCAACACGTGAAGATATCTATGGCATTCTAATTCTTGCCCACAAAGAAGCTCATCACGGTGGTAGAGATAAAACGTCAGCCTTGGTATGTGCATCATCATTGTGTGTGTTATTTTTTTAAAAAAAAATTCCTTGTAAAATATGCTTAAACTTCCCCCTCTCTGTTTTCCCCTTAGGTCCGTAAAAGATATTCCTGGATTCCAAAAGAATTAATTGCTCGATTTGTACGACATTGTCCATTTTGTATTTCCAGAAGAAATGGTTGTCAATTAAAAAACGAGCCTTTTTACAACACTCCACAAACACAACGATTGTCATATGACCTTGTCAATTACCTGACAAAAGAGCAAGTCGATCACCAACAACAACAACAACGACCTCCTCATTGGGGAGCTAACGGCAACAATTATTACAACTCCATTTCTATAGCAGCCAATGTGGCGACCTGTGCTGCGGCTGCGGCTGTAGCCACACCACAAGAGGAAAACCAGTTTGATTTCTACTATTCACAACAACCACGAGAAGAGGACTCCCCCACTACAGCACATAGCCGACCTTTTCCTTCATTACCTTCATATTCTTATTTATTATATTCTGCTACAAATAATCCTCCACATTCTTCTTATAACAACAACAAAAATACAAATGCACCTTGTGCTGCAGCTGCTGCCGCAGTGGTTGCCGCAGCCGCAATAGCTGCTGTCAATTCCAATGAACCTTCCTCTTCTCCTTCTTGCTCCTCCTCTTCTGCCGCTTCCAGTCCTTCGGATCAGCACCAGACCCCCTGTGCTTATTCTTTAGTAGCCAATGATTTAATAGACAATAATGATAATCATTTTATAGCAACTTGCTAATTTTTTAAAAAAAAACAAATAAAAAAGTAGATAGTTTTTTTTTTTTTAATATGTACAAATGGGTATTTTTTATATGTTCTTTGACGTTTCATCAACCAAAGTACTGGTATCTTTAGGAGCTTGTACATCAGGGGTCTTTGTTGCGGATTTAGACTTATGCTCTAAAGCTTGATCACGATCACGTTTTACCGTCTCTAAAAATGCAGGTACATGATCCAACAAATGCGTGAAGTCTTGTTGTCCTTTGCTTTCATCCTCGTGATCAATCAAGTTGACAATAAAGAAGTTTTGAAGTTCAGCTGGTGTCACATACAAGTCAGGAATCAGGTCAGTAAATTGCTGCGCTAATGCATCCAACTCATCCGTATTCTTTCTCTCCATCTGCACATCCTGTTCAATATCATCTTTGCCCATAAATCTCCAGAACATCTTGTTGATCTGCACCTTGTTGGCATATCCCAATTCTAATTTCACATCGATACGACCAGGACGAAGCAAAGCAGGCTGGATTCGACTCACATCGTTACAGGTCATAAACACCATCGACCCTTCTTGGGCAATCACTCCATCTAAAGCATTTAACAGGCCGCTCATTGTAATTTTGCCACTGCTCGTATCGTTCTCCGAGTTGGGATCGTTGATAACGCAATGATCAATATCTTCCATCACCAAAATACTGTTACGAGGCACCTCCTGCAACAGCAGATTAAACTTTTCATCATTCATCGAGCCGGATAAACTAAGAATAGCTACATTCATATTGACCTTGCTAGCAACTGACTGAACCAAAGAAGTCTTGCCTGTACCGGGAGGTCCATATAACAAGTAGCCACGACGGTAAGGAATACCACGGATTGAATACCAATGCTGACGACGACGGAATGTCTGAATGTCCTTCAGGATACCTTCCTTTTGACCGTCCTTGAGAATCACACTGTTAAACGATCTTAACTCTTTCGATCCCACTGTACGCCAATCCATCCCTTCATATCGTGAAGGCATACACTTGTAAATGGTTAGTTTTCCACTCTCCTTTTCGAAATGTAAATCGATCCATTCTTGAATATAGCTCTTTAATAATCCCAAGTCTTGACCAAGCATTGTAATCTCAATACAGGGGTTGGTGTTCATCATGCCCAATAAATCCTTGATATTGTTGCTGTAATAGTTCTCACTGGACTTGTTAACACTGCCATTCTTTTTCTTGGTGACCCAAAGCGTGTGCTCCTTATACTGGATCTTGTGCTCTGTCTCATCCACTAATCATATATATTTTTTAGTATACATATTAAAAAACAGGATGCTGCTGCAAGACTTACAAGGAAATAATTGGAGTTTGGGAGGTGGACTAGGACCTTGTAAATCATAATTATCATCGCTATCTTCAGATACACAACGACCTTCGACCACACGTAGACTCTTGACTTGTGCAGTTTTACCAGCGACGAACTGTTGAATCGCGTCATATCCACTTTCTTCTTTACCTATATGAATCGATACATACATTCTTTCTCTTATCTGCGTGGTGATGTAATAAAACAGGGAATGTAATTGATACCCAAGAATAGCTAGTGGTTTTTGTGTGTGTGTTTAATAAACATTTTGTAGATTTGATCAATTTGTACTTACGTGCAAGATAAACAATAAAACCTAAAAAGACAACATCGCTACCAAAGTATCGTTTTAACAAGTTTAAAACTCGATCTCCAAAAAGGCTGTTCCAGAATGCTTCATCAGACACCTTTTCCAGTAAACATAAAAGACGATCGACAAATGTGTTTAACCGTCCAGATGGCAAACCTCTTGTGAGTTGTACGGAAGGCATATAAAAAGAGAAATAATAGAATAAAGGGGGTTAAATTTTGCTGTCTCTGTTCAAAGCATGTCATAAACCCTATTTATACATTTGGCACCGCAGTAGATTACTCCCGCAGTAAACTTTTTTTTTCAAGTTTATGCCTTTTTAAAATGTGCCACCGAAGTTTGGTACCACACGACATGCAAAGTTTCTGGCACAGCCATCTTTTTTTTTTTTTTTTTTTTTTTTTCAGAGCACGCTACTGCAAAACGGAAAGTACTAAAAAGTAAACTTCTTATTCCAAAGGTAGGCCCCTTTTACCCATTCATTTACATGTACCACTTATCATCAGCAGTTTAAAAAAAGTCCCGCACACATATCACTACCTGCAAAACATAACACGTATTCTATCTATTGGAGGCGTACAAAATGTGCCACTGTGCCGTTTATTCCGGTCAAAGAAAGTGTGGATGGGTGGACAACTTTGTGTAACGACAAACGTTTTTTGGCACTTGTCTAAATGAACAACATCGCTTAGTGGTAGAAAAAAAACAGACAGACATTGCTGGTGGTGGTGGTGGCAGTGGCTAACGCCATTGCCCTATGGACCCTATGCCAGCATTAATGCCATAAACCTAGAGAAAGGTAAGGATAGGAGTGTCTTTTGTAAGCAGCCATCAGGGAAAAACGGCTCAATAATATGATTTTCCACAGTAAAAAAAAAAAAGCGAAATTGGTTATATCTTGAGTTAAGCAGAATGTTTCACTTTGTATAACAGTTCCCCGATTGTAAGCTGCCGTAACAGAGTGGCTTACTAAAAAAAAAAATACACAGAAATAGGTTCCTAGAAAATATATGACGGAAAATCATATACTACCAGTGGATATTAATAGACTTTTTTTTTATAAATGGTATGCCTATCACAGATAACTACGTACGCTTTAATACTTGGCCTTTGAAACTCTTTAATGGGAAACGACATCTAATGTTATGATCCCACCTTTGTACACCCTCAGATGAGATCATAAAACCTTTTTTCTTCTTCTTAAAGTGTGTGTACACATGATCTGTTAAAAATGAAGTGTGCCTTCTTCATATACTTTTAATACAAGATAAAAATGATCTGGATAATAAACAGTCAATGCAATAAGACACATTCATAAAGTCACGGTCTATTTATATCCATGGAGAATCGCACTTGTAGTAAAATCATTCACATGTTACAACGCGCAAGTGTTTGTAGTCATACCACAACTGATCTATCCAGTTACGTATATATTGCTTCCTCTTATGTACATCCATTCTTAACATACATCCAAACCTAACACATATAATTTGCACCACGCAAAATTGCATAGAATCCATTGCAGCCATCCTAGATCAATAGACGTCTAATAAAATCCAAAAGTTGTTTTCATACTTGGGAAAGAAGATAAAAAAAGAGTATCACGCCGAGTTTGTATGTAGTTCCATTTGTCTTTTTTCATACACCCTTATCGTCGTTTGATCATATTTCGAATGCTAACGTGGTTTATTTACAAGAAGAAAAAAAAAAGTATTGCGCTTATAATTCTTCCTTTTCGGGAGGTGGTCCACAGGGTTGAAGCATTTTCTATTTTGAAACATATCAGAACATGGTAATGATAAGAGAACATAAAAAAGAAACAAAATTACCTCTAGTAAATTAAGTTTAACACGGGCTTTACATTCATTTTCAGCAACAGACATGTAGGAAAGTAACGAATTATGACCAGCAAACGAAGCAAGAGAATCTCTGTATTGATTAGTAGCCCATTCACTATAAAAAAAAGAGAGAGAAAAATGAATGCGTTAAACCAAGGTATTGTCTAAGGAAAAAGTCGTCAAGGTCGACATTTACTGCTTAACGGTGTCGGCATGTCCTGTTCCTACATATTTTGATTGCACTATATTCATAAAAGATTAGTACATATACCGTACAAAACCAGTCTTAATACTTACAATGCTCAATCTGACTATTGATGTTAAGACGATCCTATATGTAAAAGATTAATTCTATTGAGTACTACAATTTAAACGTGAATACTACCATTTGTATTTATGTTTGCTAAGTAGAAGGAAAGAAAAAAAAAAAGACATTCACTGTTTTAATCAGCAAAGAGTGACTGTTTGAGTATTTGCTGCTGTTTCGGAGCCACTAAATGTAGTTTTGGGGAGTATTTGATGCTCCCACATAGTTCGCGCTTATGTAGGGCAAGATGTATTGCTGAATCACGGATGTTTTACCAATACAGCACTTCAAGAATAGTAC